>NW_022196405.1:403435-417220 GCF_008641045.1 Pistacia vera
TTTTTAAATCCCCCATCTTGTTTTTTGATCTAATCAAACAATTCAAATCCTTATATCTTATTTTCTAAAAATTGTTAGTACTAATTATCTATTATTTTATTATCTTCTTTAAGATAAGAATAATACTACATTAGTCAAATGATATTCCAAATTTAACATCTTAGATAATGTGTCATCTTACGTGATTTTGATACGTAAATAAAGAATTAATACAGTGTATAATATGTAAACGACGCATTACTTGAGATAAGAAATTTGTGATTTCATTTGCAAAATATTGTATCATTCTTTTAATAAGGCGTTTTTAAGAAATTAGATCACTATATCAATTTGAACTTCCCTTGGTGGATACCAAGACGAAATCTTTAATAACCTTTGGCTTTATGGTGTAGAACAGTAGAAGAAATCTGCCTTCATCATTGTATATACGTGAATCAAACATCATGAAATTTTTCACCTTCTTTCTATTAATTCTCTCTCTATTTGAATTTTATGAATCATGATCAAATCAGAACACCATTTAAAATTGATTTAACTGATAGAAATGATCAAATTAGAGTGGTTTAATAGCGATGGAAAAATTATCTACCGAGATGGACTGCGGCGACCTCTAGGTTGTTCAAGTTGGTAAAATAAAATGAAAATGAGTTAAAGAACGGAGATAGAGAAATACCCTTAAATTAGGTAAAACATTAAAAAAAAAAACTAAATAAATAAGATATTTGAAAAAAGGATAATGATACGGTGACTTAACTTTAGACACTGGTTAATGACTTTTCATTTAATTTTAGTCTAATTTTTTAGATAAAATTGAGAAATAAAAAGCTACACATGATCTCTCTTATAGTTTTAGAGATAAAAGCTAACTTTACCTTTCACAAAAAATTGAAAACTAATAGAGCTTCATGACCATAGCTTTGTAACTTCCGTTAATCAATTGTTGGGTCTTGAAAATCAAAGTAATCAAGAGATCATCGTAGTAGATTTTTAATTTAAGACTTCAATTTGTACCGAAAATTCGTCATTTTGTTTTGATTCGAGAACATACTCGTTTAAACCATAGCATTGTCCCAGAACGGTTCAATTTCAGCCCTTTCTTTGTTTTAAAAAATTCTTCAAAATTCTTTTTATCCAAAAGACTCAAAAATCATAATGATGAAATAGAGAAAAAAAAGAAAAAAAAAGTACATGTGCAAAGATGATTACTCGTCGTAACAAACAAAGGTAATGATTGGAACTATATACCTACTCCCCAAGCTCCAAATCATAGTGAAGACTTAATTAATTAAGAATGTGTTACGATATGTGCATCTTATTTCCATTCTCTTTCATTTGAAAATAATACACCCACACATATATATTTACACCCACTACAATTACATACGTACCCCTAACTATGTATATACACACATAACTTCTATCACTCCCTCTCAAGCTAAAGCATATATATCTATCATGCCCAACTTGTTACAAATATAGGTTACCATTTTTACCAACTAGAGACTTAGTAAAGATATCAACTAATTGTTCCCCTGTTCTAACATGAACAATTAGTTTTTATTCAAGTTTCTCTCGCACAAAATGACAATATACTTCTATATGTTTTGTCCGCTCATAAAAAAACAAACTGCTTGATATAGGTATGGATGTTTGGTTGTCACACCACAAGTCTATAGTCCTTGGGTCACCAACTCCAATTTCTCTAAGGAGATGTCTTATCCATATAATCACACAAGTTACTTGTGCTATAGCTCGATACTCATATTTTGCACTTGATCTAGCTACAATAGATTATTTCTTACCTTTCCAAGAAATAATATTTCCTCCAACAAAGACACAAAATCCAGTCACTGAACATTTGTCTACATATGATCCTGCCCAATACGTATCTGAAAATCCTTCTACTTAACTATGACTATGACTATTGTAAAAAATCCCACATCTAAGGGCTTCCTTGAGATATTTCAATAAATGAAGGACCGCATCCCAATAAGATGTCTTAGGAGATAACATAAATTGACTCGCCACACTCATTGGAAAAGCAATGTCTGGACGGGTTACTATAAGATAATTTAACTTCCCAACTATCCGTTTGTATTGCTCTGCATCACCAAACACCTCTCCATCCTCTGCATTCTATTTCACATTAGAAACCATAGGAGTATCACAAGGCTTGGCTCCAGTTGGGCATGTTCCAGTCAACAAGTCTAACAAATACTTGCGTTGAGACAGGAAAATCTCTCTCCTACTTTGAGAGAAACCTCAACTCCTAGAAAATACTTTAAAGTGCCTAAATCTTTTGCGTGAATTTGGAAGCCAAAAAACTTTTTAAACTTTGAATGCCAACACTATCACTACTAGTGATTACAATGTCATCAACATAAACAACAAGAAGGATGATGCTAGAACTATATTGCTTATAAAAGACATAATGATCGTAAGCACTTCTATGTAAACCAAACTCATTCACCACTTCACTAAACCTCCCAAACCAAGCATGCAGCGATTGTTTTAAGCCATATAAATATTTCCTTAGTTTGCATACCCCTTTGAGCAACAAATAGGGCTGGGCAAAACCGAATATCTGAACCGCTTTTGCAATTTTCTAACCCCGACCCAAATATTCGAGTTCCCCTATTAGTGTACCCGATAACCGAATTGAATTTTAGTGTACCCGAAAATTTGGGTACTTGAATTTTCGGTTCAATTTGTAATATAAACAATGGAGTAGCATCTTTTAAGTAAAACACACACAACACAAGAGAACCAAGCACAAGTAAAATAGATAAACAGGTACATTTAGGCCAGAATAGATATTGGTATTTTTATAAACAGTGTAATTTTATTCAAAATCTGTTCACCTCAAGTTATCAAAAATACTTTAGGTTCTAAAGAATACTTGAAAATCAGTTCAAAATAACTAAACACAGCAATTGAACAGACATTGGCCCAAGCATGTTTATAAATTAGGATTTGTAAAATGAACATTCCAATATTTTGGTCAACTCTATCAATTATCATGGCACCACCATCACAACAAAGAAATAATAAATCTATCACTACCAAAAACAACAATACAAATTTGGCTGAAGACATTTTGTCTTTATTGAAAGTAATTCAAAGAACAAAAAAAAAAAAAAAAATTAGAAGAATGACAAAAAAACCCTAATTTTCTAATTTCTTGAGAAGAGGTTTTGACAAGACCATGGTTAGGCAAAAAGGGAAGGCCAAAAAAGTAATAGAGCACTTAGGTTTTTTCTGTGACAAATAACACACCCAAGGTGTTGCCTTTTCTATTTTTGGTAGGTTTTGAGCAGAGAATAAGGAATCAAACCACTAATTTAGTTGTTGTTAAGTTCCTGAGAGTCGAGAGATGCAAACAAGAGAAGATTAGAAGAAGATCAGAAGAAGATGCGAACTGGAGAAGATTAGAAGAGGATGTGAATTGGAGAAGATTAGAAGAAAATGCGAACTGGAGAAGATTAGAAGAAGATGTGAAGTTGCGAACTGGAGAACTAGAGTAAGAAATTTGCAAATCGATTTGGGGATTTTAGATTTTAGGTTTTGTAAAAAAAAAAAAATTAATTAATTAAACCAGGTTTCGAGTACCCAGTTTAACTCTTTAATATGACCTAGTACCCGAACCAAAAATTCAGGTACCTAACAAACTACTATCCGAACCCGATCCAATTTTTGAGTACTCGAAAAATACGGTTTGATTCGATTTTATTATTCAGTTCAGGTAGCAAGTAATTTTGTCTGCCCCTGGCAACAAACCCCAGAGGTTGCTCCATGTAAACCTTCTTAATAAGATCACCACTTAGAAATGCATTCTTGACATCGAGTTGGTGAAGAGGCCTGCCATAAGAAACTGCAAGAGAAATGAATAACCGAACAAAGGTCATTTTAGCAACTAAAGAAAATGTCTCACAGCAATCAATACCATACGTCTGAGCATAACCCTTAGTAACTAACTGAGCTTTCAACTGGACCACAAACCCATTAACCTTTACTGTGAAACCCATTTGCACCCAATGGAGTTTTTCTCTTTGGGTAATTCAACTAGATCTCATGTACTGTTATGCTCAAGAGCCAACATCTCTTCTTCATAGCCCGTCGCCACTCATCATGAGTAACCACTTCAAACGCAGAACTGGCAACAAACACACAATCAAAAGAGGCAACAAAAGACTTAGAAGATGTAGACAATGAGTGATAAGAAACAAAAGAGGAAATAGGATAAGTACAAGAACATTTACCTTTACGAAGAGCAATGGGAAGATCTAGGTCAGAAGCAAAAAGATTTGGATCTGACGGCAAGGCAGCCAATAGGAGCAATGGATTAGATGTCGATGCGGATGCCACGTGCTGTTGTTAAACTTAGCGAGAGTATACCTTAGTGATAGGAGGACGAGAAGGGGTGGAAGACTATGTTAAGTAATGGTATAAACAAGAAAATTATCGATAGGGGCTTCAAAAGAAGGGGAGGATGGAATGGAAGATCAACATATGGAGTAGTTTCAAAAAATGAAACATTAGTCGAGACAATAAACTTACCTATGGTAGGAGAAAAGCAACTATAACCCTTCTAATATCGTGTATAACCCAAGAATATACACTTGAGGGATCTAGGGTCTAATTTGGAATTAGGTCGAACATCTTGAACAAAACAAGTACACTAAATACTTTGGGAGGAAGAGGGAATAAAGGTTGAGAAGAAAAAAGAATAGAGTAAGGGATTTGACCACACATAATAGAAGAAGGCATACAATTAATCAAGTGACATGCAGTAAAAACGACATCTGCCCAAAACTTTTTAGAGACTTTCATAAGAAAGAGAAGTGTATGGGTGGCCTCTAACAAATGACAATTTTTTATTTCAACAACCTCATTTTGTTAAGGTGTATATACACAAGATAATTGATGAATAATACCTTTGGTGGGCAAAAAAAAGGAGAGATACATAAAAGTATTAATTCTTTGGCATTATCACTTCTCAAAATTTTAATAGATGAAGTAAATTGATTTTGTATCTCACCATAAAAGGCATAAAATATGGAAAATAACTCATAATGATTTTTCATAAAGTATAGCCAAGTAACATGTGAAAAGTCATCCACAAAAGTAACAAAGTATCAATAACTTGATTTAGATAAACGGGGCAACGACCCCAAATATCAAAATGTATAACATAAAAAAGAGACGTGGCTCTTTTGTTTATCCTAGGGCTATAAGACACTCGATGGTGTTTCCCAAACTAACATGCCTTACATTCAAAGTGTGACATTGACCTAAACTAGGACATAACTTCTTTAATATTGGGAGAGGAGGATGACCAAAATGACCATATAATATGGATAAGGATGAATCACTAGTACAAGCAACATCGAGCACATACAAGCAACATGATACACGATCCTTACCAATAATTTGTTTCATCCCAAGATCTTGAAATATACAATGAGTAGGGAAAAAATAAATACGATAGTTGAATGCACTAGTGATTTGACTAATAGATAATAGGTTAAAAAGAAAGTGAGGAAGACACAAAACAGAGGAGAGAGACATATCTTTGATGGGATTAGTAATACCACGCCCAATAATAGATACAATAGACCTATCAGCTAAAGTAACAAAGAAAAAATCAGAATAAGGTGCAAATAAGGAAAGAATACCTGTATCACCTGTCATATGGTGAGTAGCACCATAGTCAATGACCTAGTTACGATTAGAAGTAGACAAACAAGCTGTAGGATTACCTAACTAGGTTAATGTACCAGTTGTCAATGGGATGGATGACTAGAGGGTAGCGATTTGAGTGAGGCAAGCATATTCATGCACAAGTATAGTAACCAGTGAAGAAGTGGGTAAAATACCATCTTAAGTTGCAACATGGGCATAATTTTGAGTTCCTTGAATATTTGGAGGCTTTCCATGTAGCTTCTAACAATTCTTTTTTACATGACCTTCAACACCACAATGGAAACAAATGCGAGGGCCATTACCACAACTACTCTCGATATCTCGACTTGCCATTTTGTTGCCTCTACCACTATTACATTTCATGCTAGCTCAACCACATGATTTGCATCAGGATCCTTAAGAGTCTCTTTGTCCTTAGAAGCTCCTCTATCTTCTTGTTTACTGACTCCAAGAAGACAAGCATACACATCAGTTAGAAAAGGAAGTGTGTCACTAGAAAGAAGCTATGTTCAAGTTATCTCATATTATGGTCTCAACCCTGTCAAAAAACATTGCACTACCACTTGCTCTTCTTGTTCTTGCATTTTCACAACATTCATAGTCACAAGAAATATAGTCTGTTTTTCCTCAAAGGCTTGCCTCACCTCTGTATAGTATTCAAGCAATATCTTCTCCTGCATTTTCGCTTAGTAAATCTTCAAGAATAGTTCATGGACATGAGACAATTCTTGTTTACTAGCATACATAAACTCTAGATAGTCCTATAATTCTTTAAATGTATCACAATGACTAGTAACATTATCCACTAAAGGATTCAGAGTATTCTGAATCTGATTGAAGAGTTTATCATCTTCCATTAACCATTTCTTCCAAGTTTTCTTATCACTCTCTATTTATGGAAGTGGATCCTCGGTTAAATGGTCATTTATGTCAATGCTAGATACATATCGCCTAACAATTTGTCTCCATTGAATATATTTTTTCTTCCCCAATAGCTTTTTATCAATAATCTAGGTAAAAGAGGTGACAATTTCAGTCACCACCTTCTTACCATCCTCTGTCATAACTTGCCAACAATTAATTCTCCACCAAGGTCCAAGCACAATCAAGTCACAATATTCAGCAATCAACCAATTCAGATAACTCTACAACTCCACAAATTCACAACAATCTCAACAACCACAAGGAAAATCTACCTCAGAGAGGTTGGGAACGGGAATAGGGAGAGCGACAACTTGGCAAATTACATTGCGTCATTGTAGGTTTGGAAACCTGACAAATACACCGCCTACAATCCCCTGCAAGTTTGAAAACCTAACAAATGCACCCCTACAATATGGGCAGGGAAAACAACGGTGGTGATAGGTGCAAAAACGATCAAACCACCAAAAGAATAATAAACAGCCACCAAAAAAATAATAAACAGCCACCGGAAGAAAAGAAGAGATAGCCACCAGGAGAAACAACTAACTGAAAAAGAGTTGATGAAAACAAAAGAAAACCACCAGAAGAAGAATCGACACTTCCAGAAACAAGGAGAGAAGAGTCGATGGCCTCGGAAACAGAAGACAACTATTAAACCCTAAGCTAACCACCGGGAAATAAATAAAAGACATCGAAAGCAAGGTCGATGCTGCCAAAAACAAGGAGCAGTTCGTCAGCCACCAGAACTAAACCCTAAGCTCAGCCACTGAAACTAAGCTCTGATACCATGTTACGAATTGTGCATCTCATTTCCATTCTTTTTCATTTGAAAATAATACACCCTAATATACATTTACACCCACTACAATTACATATATACCCCTAACTATATACATATATAGTAATGATTTATTTAATTATAATGTTATATATTTTTCATGTGATTATTTTTATAATTTTTATTTAAATAAATTGGATAATTGAGTGGGTTTCGGTAATATTAGACCTGGCAAAACGGGTCTAGACCCGCGGGTCCACCCGTATCCGAGTAAAAAGTATAAGGTATGAGTCCAATGCATTGGACCTGTTTTTTCAAACCCGTACCCGGCCGAACCCGTATTTTCAACAGGTTATACGGGTGTACCTGCAGGTGCCCACGGGTACTCGTTTATCATTAAAAAAACAAAAGGGATTTTAAAGAATGAAATCCCTAAATCAGTTCACTCTTAACTCTCAAGTCTCAACGCAACTCTCTCACCGTCGCAAACCATTGCCTCTTTCTCATCGTTGCCACTCACCATCTCCTCTATCTCACCATCGCCACTCGCCATCTCCTCTCTCTAACTCTCTCACAGTTGCCACTCGCCACTTGCCATCTCCTCTCTCTCACCGTCGCAACTCTCCTCTCTCACTATCTCACAGTGTCACCGTCGCCATCTCCAGTATGTTTAATTTGCTGTTTTGTGGAAATTGATTGGGACTTTCATATATATTATTTTTTGACTTTGAATGCTTAATTTGCTATAGTTTGGTGTTTGACTCTGAATGGTTAATTTGCTGTAGCTTTCGCATCCCTTTAATGTGAGGATAGAACCTCAAGCATGTAGTAATATCTACACTTTCATATTGTAATGTATGATTTGCACCATGAGTGTCTCTATCAGTCAAGTTGATATTAGTGGAGGTATAGTGGCGAATCTTTTTATCAAAATCATTGGGTGGACTGTGGAGGCAAACCCACCACAACTTTGATTGACTAGAGAAATCTTGATCTTGTATGAATCTGTTGCACGATCATTTCATCATCTTGTGCACGACATCCCATTTGGGTCACATTTTTAGGCATATTATCTTGTAGATTATTACCACCGATATCTCGTGGATGCATGGATTTAAGAGAATGAGAAGTATCTGGACTTGCAAATTAGTAATATATGCCCAAATTAGGAAATCATACGGGTAAAGTTTCTTTGAATTTGCTGGCTAAAAGAGGGATATAATTAAGTTTGAGGTCTAGTATCTGTCTTTAAGAATCGTGTTGCATTTGCCCACTCTTGGGGATGGAGGAGAAATGAATTTGACATTAACGCATTTCTAGGTTACGAAACTAATTAGATGCACAATTTAATGAACCAGTTTTAATTTTTTTTTATAAGGTTCTGGAAAAGGTGTCTTCTTCAAGGAGTAATGTATCTTAAATCATATATGTCATCACTCATTCTGACTTGGTGGTCTGCTATTATTTGAATGTCAATTATTTGCCTTAAAGTTTTAAACCAAAATGTGCAAGTGGGTGATGTTAGACACTTAGACCCAATCATTGCTTTAAAATAAGCTTGAATTGGTCTAGTTGATGCTTAATTATAATTTACAAAGTAACTTTCATTAAGGTATCAGACTGGTAAATCTCCATTTTATTTTGGTAAGCAATGTGTTGACAAACGGAAAGTTGAACTAGTAGCTTCTAGTTGAAGAAGGCTAAAAAACTAAAACTGTTGTTTATTGCTTAATAAGTCAATATGATTTAATCACATTTAGTGTTATTTATTTTTCAATCTATTTTAATGTAATATTTATATTATTATTGTAATATCACCCTGTCAATCTAATATATATATATGTAGTCTCAAGCATTGACATGGTGGATTGTGAAACTATAGATACGGATATGGTTAATGTGAGAGCAAGTGACGATGCTTCTAGGGTAATGCCACCTCCTTCTAATTCTAGTATTCCTATAACTAGTTCTAGAAATAAACGTAAAACATCAGAAGTTTGGAATTATTTTGAGACATATGTTGATGAGAATAAGAAAGAGAGGGCTAGGTGTAAGGCATGCAATAAAAGTTATGCATATGGTAGTGCCACACATGGGACTAAAAATTTGAACCGTCATACGGGAGATTGTCCAAAACGTGGCAACCATGATGTAGGGCAATTATTGATTGATCATGATCATATATGGCAAAGTAGAAAGATTAGTCAAGAGACTTATCGTGAATATATGGCCTTATCAATTATTCAACATAATTTTCCATATTCATATGTGGAGAATCAAGGAACTAGGAGAGTCTTTTCGTATGTGTGTAAGGAGCTTATGAATTATTCAAGGAACACCGCTAATGCGGATTGCATAAAAATATATGAAAGGATGAAGAAAAAAACTAAGCTTAAATTAGGGAGGCATACTAGTAATGCTTAACTTCTGATGTTTGGACTTCTGGTACAACTGAGGGATATATTTCTTTGACCGCTCATTATATAGATGATGATTGGGAGTTACAAAGTAAAATACTGAACTTTTGCCATATTCCTCCTCCATACTCAAGGATTGTTTTGGTAGATAATATTATGAATTTCTTGCAAGAGTGGGGAATTGAAAAGAAAGTTTTCTCAGTTACTTTGGATAATGCAAGTAGTAATGATAGGATGGAGGATATCTTGAGGAACCAGCTTTGTGTGCAGAATGCTTTGTTATGTAAAGGTGAATTTTTCCATGTGCGATGTTTTGCACATATCTTGAATCTTATTGTTCAAGAAGGGTTAAAGGCTACTAGTGTCACTTTAAATAAGATTTGAGATAGTGTGAAATATATTAAAGCAACTGAGGCTAGAAGAATCAAGTTTGGGGAACTTGCTGTACAAATAGGAGTGAAAAGCTCAATGGGGTTGAGATTGGATGTTTCCACTAGATGAAATTCGACATTTTTAATGCTTGAAATGGCGTTAATATATCGTCCTGTGTTTGTGGCTTTATCAACAATAGATCTCAGTTATAAATTTTGTCCATTAGATGACGAATGGGATAGGGGGCAAGGATATGCAAGTTCTTGGAACCATTTTATGATATTACGACTTTATTCTCAAGTTCTAAATATCATACAGCAAACTTGTACCTGAAATGTGTGTGGGAAATTCAATTGTGTTTAATTGAAGAGAGGATGAGTGGGGATGAAGTTGTTAGGAGCATGGCGGAACAAATTATCCTAAAATTTACAAAATATTGGGATTCTTATAGTCTTGTGTTGACGATTGCAACTATTCTTAACTCACGTCTCAAGTTTCAGTTTGTGGAGTATGCTTTCAACAAAGTTTATGATTTAACTGCTGTCACACGGAAGTTGAAGTTGTTAAGAATAACTTGCAAAAGCTTTTTCAAGCTTACGAGGCTCAATGTTCCAAAGAAGTTCCTACCTCACCTTTAGTTGTTTCTCCTGCGAGTGTTCCTACTCTTGGTAAGCGCACATATAATTCTTCTGTAAGTCACTATAATTTTTAGTTTTTATATTCTTATGATAAATAAAATATTGTTTATTGTTTAATTTTAACTTTTGACACTTAACTATTTAAATGGTGCAGGATTTTGACAACTATGAGAGTGTTTTCATTTCCACTAAGAAATCCGAATTAGATCTTTATTTGGAAGAGATGAGGTTTGATCATGTCAAATATCAGAATTTGGATATCCTTGATCATTGGAAGAACAATCATGATCGTTATCCGGTACTTGCCATGATGGCTCGTGATATCATGGCAATACCAATAACATCCGTTGCTTCGGAGTCTGCTTTTAGTATTGGCAGTAAAGTGCTCAACAAATATCGAAGCTCACTTCGACCAAAAAATGCAAAATCTTTCATATGCACTCGGACTTGGCTATGTGGATATGAGTTTCTAGGTAACATGTTAACATAATATTTCATATATTTTATTATTTACATTTATTAATATTTGTAGTTTATCATTGTTTTGTAGATGATGATGTGAATGATGATTTGGATGATGATCTTGATGTGCCATTAACTAATCCCGGGACCTTGGAATCAAGAGACTCTATCACCCCCACTATGGGATGAACATTTGCTGCCCTAAGAATGTTTTTTGTTGAATATTGGATTATGTATTTGTTTATCTTAGTTGGTATTTGTAGTTTATTGACTTATTGTGTTTGTTTATGTGTATTAGTGATTATGTATTTATTTATTTTGGTTGGTATTTGTAGTTTTGCATTATATGTTATTGACTTATTGTGTTTGTTTATGTGTTATTTGTTTATTTTGGTTCGTATTTGTTTATATTCTAAATTGAATTGAATTTAGAGTAGTTGATTTTGGGGATGTAGATTGTAAAAAATTAAAACTATAGGAATTTTGGGGGTGTAACTATCATAATTGAAAACTGTTAGGGGTGAAACTGTAAAAACTAAAACCTGGAGAGAGAAAACGGGTACCCGCGGGTCCACCCATACCCGCATAGGGTAGGCTACGGGCCTAATTTTTTGGACCTGTATAACTCAACCCGTATTGGACCCGTACCCGTGATGACCCGACCCGACCCCAACCCGGCCCACCCACCCACCTGTTTTGCTAGGTCTACCACTCACCCCAAGCCACTGCCAGCAACTAGCCACCATTGCCGAAAGCCTCCATAATGGAGCACGACCTACCAGATCTGGCTGGTCGTACATCAATAAGGCCTAATTTGGCTAGATTTGGCTGTGAATATGGCTGTTTCAAGGTTAGATCTTTGGCCATGAAACGGCGACCATTTCATAGCCAAAGATCTAGCCTTTTCACGGCCAAATCTATGGTGTTTTACGGCCACATATTTGGCCATGAAATGGCTAGGTCTGGTCGTTTTCGGCCATGGATCACAAATCCATGGCCGAAAATGTCTTTACCAGCACACGACTGGCAAGATCCTACCGGTCTTGTGCCAATATGATTACTTTCGCCGGTGGCTGGTGGTGGCGGCTAACAGCTGGTGATGGTCTTGGGTGGTTGGGGGTATTTTGTTAACTTTTAAACTTTTTTGTGGCAGGGGTGTTTTAGCTAAATTCTCAAATGTAGGGGGTCTGGGTAATTGTTATTTGATAGACATATAAGGGCAAATGTGTTCGAAATGATAAAAGATTAAGGTCAAAATTCAGATTACCTAGGTAATCTTATATTAACACCCATTGGGAAGATAATCTGATTACCCCCAATATTACCAACAGTAAACACTATTTGTAATATTACTTGACAACCAAATGAGCGAATCTTGAAAATTAAACAAAGATTATAGGATTAATCTTATATCACCCCAAACCAAACGCTACCTCAGTTGTATGCAGACCATTTAATGAAATGGCTTGACGAGGTTATCAATACTTCATTACCTTTACTGATGATTATTCTAGGTATGGGTATTTGTATTTAAAGAAATACAAATCTGAATCATTTGAAAAGTTCAAAGAGTTTAAGAATGAAGTAGAGAAACAGACTGAAAAGAGTATTAAGACTTTGCGATTAGATTGTGGTGGTGAATACTAAAGTAAGGAATTTCAAGAATTTCTAAAGAATAATTGTATAATATCCCAGTTGACTCCTCCGTATACGCCACAACATAACGACACGTCTAAAAGGAGGAACTATACTTTATTGGATATGGTACAATCAATGGTAATTTTCACGAACTTGCCAACGTCACTATGGGGATTTTCTTTTGAAACCGCTGCGAATATTCTAAATAGGGCACCATCTAAATCTATTAAGAAGACATCATATAAGATGTGGTATGGTAAACCTCCTAATCTTAAATATATGAGAATTTGGGGTTGTTCAATGTACTGACTCTCTCTCTAACTAGTATACTCATAAAATAAACAGTAAAATTAACTAAATATATATATTACGAAAACATACATGTAGATGAGTATAAAATAATGGGCCTAAATTTTCTTTATATATACAAAACTATACATAGTGTAAATAAATTTCTCAAGAAGCTCAACAGTGTTGCCCGACCCTTCTGCATCTTGACATTCCAAGCAACCGCATCTCAACTACTACATGTAAAAAAACATTGAAAACAACGCCATGAGCACTAATTGCTCAGTAAGTAAACCCGTTATGCTACCCTTCTATCTCCGTTGCTCATATTCTGATTTTTTTCCTTACATCACACTTCTCTCTTCTTCTCTGTTCTTTTCTATTCTTTCTCTATTCTTTTTCTCACTTACTAACATGTAAGCACAATTGGAGAAACTAATTCTGAATAATATGAATGCCATGATGCATGTGCATAAATGCATAAAGAATGCAATTTCTTTTCTGTTTTCTGTTTCTCTTCTTTCTTTCTATTATGTTCTTTCTTTCTATGTTCTATTCTTTCTTT
>NW_022196405.1:418587-626087 GCF_008641045.1 Pistacia vera
CATTATAGAATTAAGTTATCGGATCTAACTTTTGAAGACAGATCAGATGAGAAGATACTTACAGTGACAATGGCGTTGATTGAACGTTATCGTAGAATGCGAACCTTACAGTGGTTCGGTGGATCTCGCCACCTGATTTGGAGGAATTTGAGTGAGATTTAAGGGAGGAAGGAGAAAGGAGGCAAACGAAATGTTGATTTCCAAGGACTATTTTAAAATTTTGAGGAATTTTTGGGGTTTATGTGGCAAGTTATAATTTTATTTGAACACTAGATGTGGCCCTTTGACTTTTTTTTTTTTTTTTAACAAAATGTTGAAAATGGAGCATGTCAATTTTGGATTCAATCTGAGTGATCTGCGTGATTTATTATTTTGGTATTCCGATATTTAAAAATATTCTTATTATTCAAAAATTTATAAATGTGCTTGCTATTTCATTAAAAATTTATATATATATATATTATTAAGGTGGGTGGACGTTGCTTTTAAATGGTAATTGGAGAGAATACTCTAGTGGCCCTTTAAAATTTAATAAAACATTAGAAGTCACTTTTTCCATTCTTAAATACCTCCCATGACCCCATCACCCACTAATCTTGATTGCAACGAAATATGAATAGAGGAATCTAAATGCACGATGCATATGAAACCTTCTTTATTCATGAATCATGAAACTCTATAGCCACATTCTATCTGGGCCGCCTAATAGAGACCAAGCCCATCTTTCAGGAACCAATCCTTGGAAGTACTCTTTGTTTGGGCCGAGCCCAAGCTTTCCTTTGAATAAACCCCGGACGACAAGGGTTATTTTAACTTGAATTACACGTACATTAAAAAAAAAAGTAATAAATGTTCAATTTAAGTAAAAAGTTAAAAACCCGTTTTAACTTTCTTAAACAATCTATAAATAGATTTGATTGATTATATAGAAATTATATCTCATTTATTATTTATCCTTTTAACTTTCTCAAGCCACCCAAAATACAATGTATAAACAGAATTGAGTGAATCTACTATTTAAATTGTGAACACTATAGGAAATATTACAACTCACATATTATTAGCAATTAAACTGAATTAACCACATTTGGTGGTGGAAACTTTCAATTTTGTAAAGATCATTTCATCTTATCGTGATAGAAGATTATATAGATGATTTCTTTTCATATTTAGAACTAGTGCACTTGTATAAATTGATACTCTATGATCAAACAAATCAAAACATTGATTTCTCATATAATTATTTGTCTGTTCCTTAAGATCACCATCACAATGTTTAGGTACTTGATATTTTTCATCGTTGCATTTTTAGTCATTGCCGACGCTCATGGACTCACCCTTGCAGATGCAACTCGCGTTGACGTTGACCATTTGAGGAAGTTGCAATCTAGGATATCGAGGTTGGTTCCAAGTGGGCTAGATCGCTTAGATTGTGTGCTTAGATCTCTCAGATTAGAAAGAGCTCACTAGCTCTCAAACTCTCAAGCTCTCAAGCTCTCAAGCTCTCGAGCTCTCGAGCTCCCAAGCTATCGAGCTCTCTAGCTCCCAAGTTATCAAGCTCTCAAGCTAGCTCTCTAGCTCCCAAGCTATTGAGCTCTCAAGCTAGCTCTTAAGCTCTCGAGCTCTCGAGCTCCCAAGCTAGCTCTCAAGCAAGCTCTCTAGCTCTGAAGCTCTCGAGCTCTCAGGCTATTGAGCTCTCAAGCTAGCTCCTAAGTTATGAAGCTAGCTCTCTAGCTCTCAAGGTCTCAAGCTCCCAAGCTAGAGAGCTAGCTCTTTAGCTCCCAAGCTCTCTAGCTCCCAGAGTGCTCAGATCATGCGTTCAAGATCGTTGAGATCACGTATTCAGATCATTCAGATCTCTCTTTCAAGAGGCCAAATCGTGCCGCTAAGCGTACAGATCATGCTTCCAAGCATCCAAAACGCGCTTTTGAGTGCTCAGATCGCTAACCCTATGCTCTCAGATCAAGCTCTTCATGCTTTCTAATCGAGCAATGCTCTAAGATCAGGCTCTTCATGCTTTCTAATCGAGCAATGCTCTCACATCAGGCTCTCCATGCTTTCTGATCGAGCTATGCTCTCACATTAAGCTCTCTATGCTTTCTAATTTAGCCATGCTCTTAGATCAAGCTCTCCATGCTTTCTGATCGAGCTATGCTCTTAGATCAAGCTCTCCGCGCTTTCTAATCAAACTCCTCACACTCTCAGATCGAGCTCTTTATGCTCTCTGATTGACCTCTTTATGTTCTCAGATCGAGCTCTTTATGCTCCCTAATTAAGCTCATAAGCTCATTTATTCGCTTGAGATCACGTGTTCAAGATCTCTTAGATCTCTTAGATAGTGCCAGACATAACTCAAGTTCTTCAATTCAAGACTGCAGAATATAGTGCAACAACCATCCAGATCAAAGACATAAGTTTTTGAAGCGCGATTATGTACTCCAAAAACTAGGGGGCTATTGTTGTGCGGTCAGTCCGGAGAGGACAATTCCCTATTAGGAGAGAATATATTTAAATTGGCTCAATTTGGAAGAAATATATTCAGATTGACTCTCCAACTAAGGTAGCCGACAATCATGCAACTTCCTAATTCTACATATTTGAATCTTATCTCAACTCTATCATGTAAATGGGTGCTATATAAACCCATCACAACTTGTTTTCTGGGGCTGGACAATTGTTCTAAGCAAATTTTCCTAGGAATTATACTGTTCTTTGTAAGCTCTCAAAAGCAATAAGATAACAGTGGACGTAGGCTCAAGTTCTAATTTGTCGAACCACTTTAAAAATCTCTTTGCCATTTACTTTATTGCATTTATTATTCATCCACTGTTTGTTATTTGTAATCACGCTCACATCTATTCCTGTTTCTACATGGTCAATCAGAATTCTCTGTTTGTTTTAGATTTTTGTATTAATAGGAATGAAAGATAACAAAGGAAGAATCACCACTAGGTGGCTTGATGGTAAAAGAGCAAAAGAGGATCTAAGTTTACATAGTCTACTGAGTTCGATTCCCCATTTGGTTGGGGTTAATCCCCCATTATTCCAATAATGTCGTCTTATAATAAAAGATTACCACCTATTAGTGAAAGATGGAATGCATGGAGAATGATGCATGTGATACTATAAAATGTATATTCATATTTTGCAAAAAAAAATCAATCAAATTGAAAAACAAGTAAGGTATAACTTGTTACCTTAAGTCCTTAGCAACCTTGTAAACTTTTAATTTCAAGAGAAATTAAACAAAAGAGTATTCACACTAAGGTAAAAGAAGAATTAGGCCAAGAGAGACATTTAGGGTTTTTAGAAATTTTGATCTCTATCTTAAAATTGGTTTATCATTTCTTTATTTATGTAACCTTGTAAACAATTCAATAATTGTTTTGAACTTCCTTAAACAATTCCATAATTGTTTTGGGGTTGTAAATAATTCCATAATTATTATGAAGTTAACATTTAATCACAATTAACAATTTAACTCTTAAATTGTTTACATCACAATTTAACCCTTAAATCGTTCATATGTTTACAATTACAACCCATTGTTAAATTCAATTTGATATAAATAAAATGATTAATTATGAATTGGAATTCTATTTAATTCCAATTAGGAATTTAACTCTTAAATTATTCATAATAACTAATATAACCCTCCATTGAATCTACTTCAATGATAATAATATAAATAACTTTATTACTGTTGGTAGGTGCTAGCCAACCTTGGATAATCAACTCTCTTTGGCTATTTCTCCATTCTCCTTAGTTTTATATGTGACCTCTTAGATTCACTGTGGCCTAGCCGTGGGCCCAATATCATAGTCTATTCCGATATGTTTTGTCATAACTCTTTATGAACAAAACTTCTATCGATTATAGTAGGCATCTAGCAGTGCTCCATAACCCTAAGTCACAATGAAGATATACTTCAACGAAACCTTTTATAATAATACGCATTGTATAATCAAATCCTTCCATTGTCTAATCCCAATTAAGAATGGATTCATGGTATGTCAAAATCCTTATCTTAATTTTATATCAAATTGACAATCAATACATATGGAACGTGTCACCATGAAACAACCTTTTAGGTAACATTTTATATACCCCGGCTGAAGATTTTCCTTTTCCAATGTATTTTGACATTTGTCTAGGAACTTGATATCAATCTATACCAAGTCAACGAATCTCATCTTGACTATCACTTGTCCTCACACATAAACAACACATGGCCAAATCGGTTTATTAACACATGACATGATTAGCCTCTTGTTTATACACCATATGAACCATATGCGTTTATGCAGAATCCAACCGTGATATCTCAGGTCTAAGGATTAATAATACACTAGTACGATCTTATGATGAATCATTGACTACATTTTAAATGTCCATGTGATTCATCATAAATACCCATATTCGATAAACAGTTCACTAATCGTATCCATGCTAATGCCCTAGTGATATAACTTTTATAATCACCCACACTAATACCATCACATGATATTCTACGGAGGCATTCAACATGCCTACTATGTAATATAATTGCCCAATTAATATTACCTATATAGGGAATACTTTGATGATTTTGATCTTCTAAAGATTTGTATCATCCGGACATTTCACATGTAATACATATATATAAATGAAGCAACAAACCACATGTGAAATAAGAACACTTTCTTCTATTGATAAGATAAAAATTTATATACAAAATATATACATTAACATATATATACAAAACATAATGCCTTGGAACCGATGACACGATTGGTTCCTAGGGCATACACTAACAATTAGACCTGGCAAAACGGGTCCAGACCTGTAGGTCGACCCGTGCTTGAGTAAAAAAATAGGGTATGAGTCTAATGTATTGGACCTATACCCGGCCTGGCCCGTATTATCAATGGGGTTATACGAGTAAACCCGTGAGTGCCCGCGAGTACCCGTTTATTGTTTAAAAAAAAAAACGATTTGAAATCCCTAAATCAATTCGACTCTCAACTCTCAAGTCTCATCTCATTCTCATCCTGATTCCCATCGTCGCCATCTCTGATCTCCTCTCTCTCACCATCGCCACTGGCCATCTCCTCTCTCTCACCGTCGCACATTTCCTCTCTCACTATCTCACATTGTCACTGTCGTTGTCAACATCTCCTTTCTCACACCTCCACCATTGCAGATCGGTGAGTTTTACCAAAGATTGTATCAAGCGTAAAGTATATAAACCCCTTTTAAGCTTTGATAATTTGACTTAAAAGTAGGTAATGATTTGGGATTCATTCATCAGATATCCTCCTCAATTATTTTAACATTTGTGCTTGTAAAATAATAGCCCTATAAACATGTTTCTTTTTTCAATCAAGTTAGAGATTCTACGTTTACATAACAACCAGGCATTATTTAATCTAATACAGATTAAAACAACCAGGTAAAGTGTGTGTGTTTGTGTGTTTTTTTTATATTTAATTTTTTAAGTCTGTGGCTTGTAATGCTATATGCGTGTTTGGTGTTTGTGAAAATGTCTCTGTGAATTTTATGACAAGGGGTTTTGATTTTGAGATAGCTTTTTATGTTAGGTGTTACTGGTTTTGCTTTATGTTTTACTTTGATGAAGTTTTGTTGATGGAAAAGACTTGCAGAGAAGACCATGGGAAGTGATTTTGTGAACATAAGTGGCTTTTTGAGTTTTGCTTTATGCGAAGATAGTCGATTAAGTTAAGTTTGTTATCGTAGTTCTAAGACTGAAGGTTTTAGATTTTTGGGAATCTTAGCTTCAGCTGGCTTTGACGAAACAGAGAGAAAAATAAGTGGAGAAAATCTTTTGAGGCTAGTGAAAGATATTGTGATTGAAATGAAGTGAGAACACTAGAGCTACTCTATTATGTTTTTGTTGGAAATTGGGATGATGAGAAGTTTAAAAAAAAGTGTTGCACTTAAACAAGAGGAGGTAAATGCAAATCTTTTGATATAATTATTGTTCTACTTGTTGCAGTCCATTGAAATAAATAAATTCTTTATGATTATTGGGTTTTGTTTAGTAGCAAAATGTGAATAATGAATGACGGGTATTTGGAAAATGGAGTGTATATTTATATTAATATTATTTTAATTACAGTAAGTCAATATAATTTAATCGCATTTAGTTTTATTTATTTTTCAATCTATTTTAATGTAATATTTATATTAATATTATTGTAATATCACCCAGTCAATCTAATATATATATTTTTTTTGGTAGTCTCAAGCATTGACATTGTGGATTCTAAAACTATAGATACGGATATGGTTAACGTGAGAGCAAGTGACGATGCTTCTAAGGTAATGCCACCTCCTTCTAATTCTAGTATTTCTGCAACTAGTTCTAGAAATAAACATAAAAGATCAGCAGTTTGGAATTACTTTGGACATATGTTGATGAGAATAAGAATGAGAGGGCTAGGTGTAAGGTATGCAATAAAACTTATGCATATGGTAGTGCCACACATTGGACTAAAAATTTGAAGCGTCATATGGGAGATTGTCCAAAACGTGGCAACCATGATGTAGGGCAATTATTGATTGATCATGATCATAGATTGCAAAGTAGAAAGATTAGTCAAGAGACTTATCGTGCATATATGACCTTATCAATTATTCAACATAATTATCTATATTCACATGTGGAGAATCAAGGAACTAGGAGAGTCTTTTCGTATGTGTGTAAGGAGCTTAAGCATTATTCTAGGAACACCGCTAAGGCAGATTGCTTAAAAATATATGAAAAGATGAAGCAAAAAACTAAGCTTGAATTAGGGAGGCTTACTAGTAGAATATGCTTAACTTTTGATGTTTGGACTTCTAGTACAACTGAGGGATATATTTTTTTGACAGCTCATTATATAGATGAGGATTGGGAGTTACAAAGTAAAATACTGAACTTTTGCCATATTCCTCCTCCACACTCAAAGGTTGTTTTGGCAGATAATATTATGAATTTCTTGCAAGAGTGGGGAATTGAAAAGAAAGTTTTCTCAATTACTTTGGATAATGCAAGTAGTAATGATAGGATGGAGGATATGTTAAGGAACCAGCTTTGTATGCAAAATAATTTGTTATGTAGGGGTGAATTTTTCCATGTGCGATGTTCTGCACATATCTTGAATCTTATTGTTCAAGAAGGGTTAAAAGGTACTAGTGTCGTTTTAAATAAGATTCGAGATAGTGTGAAATATATTAAAGCAACTAAGGCTAGAAGAATCAAGTTTGGAGAACTTGCTGTACAAATGGGGGTGAAAAGCTTAATAGGGTTGAGATTCGATGTTTCCACTAGATGGAATTCGACATTTTTAATGCTTGAAACGTAGTTAATATATCATCCAATGTTTGTGGCTTTATCAACAATAGATCCCAGTTATAAACTTTGTCCATCAGATGACAAATGGGATAGGGGGCGAGGATATGCAAGTTTTTGGAATTATTTCATGATATTACGACTTTATTCTCGGGTTCCAAATATCCTACAACAAACTTGTACCTGAAATGTGTGTGGGAAATTCAATTGCGTTTAATTGAAGAGAGGATGAGTGAGGATGACGTTGTTAGGAGCATGGCGAAATAAATGATCCCAAAATTTGCAAAATATTGGGATTCTTATAGTCTTGTGTTGACGATTGCAATTATTCTTGACTCAAGTTTCAAGTTTCAGTTTGTGGAGTATGCTTTCAAGAAAGTTTCTGATTTAACTACTACCACAAGGAAGTTGGAGGTTGTTAAGAATAACTTGCAAAAGCTTTTTTAAGCTTACGAGGCTCAATGTTCCAAAGAAGTTCCTATGAGTGGTCCTACTCTTGGTAGGCGTGTAGATAATTCTTTTGTAAGTCACTATACTTTTTAGTTTTTATATTCTTATGATAAATAAAATATTGTTTATTGTTTAATTTTAACTTTTGACACTTAACTATTTAAATGGTGCAGGATTTTGAAAACTATGAGAGTGATTTTATTTCCACTAAGAAATCCGAATTAGATCTTTATTTAGAAGAAATGAGGTTTGATCGCATCAAATATCAGAATTTGGATATCCTCGATCATTGGAAGAATAATTGTGATTGTTATCCGGTACTTGCCATGATGGCTCGTGATATCATGGCAATACCAATAACATTCGTTGCTTCGGAGTCCGCTTTTAGTATTGGCAGTAAAGTGCTCAACAAATATCGAAGCTCACTTCGACCTAAAAATACAGAATCTTTGATATGCACTCGGACTTGGCTATATGGATATGAGTTTACAGGTAACATGTTAACATAATATTTCATATATTTTATTATTTACATTTATTAATATTTGTAGTTGATCATTGTTTTGTAGATAATGATGTGAATGATGATTCGGATGAAGATCTTGATGTGCCATTAACTAATCCCGGGATTGTGGAATCAAGAGACTCTATCACCCCCACTGTGGGATGAACATTTGCTGCCCAAGAATGTTTTTTGTTGAACATTTGATTGTGTATTTGTTTATTTTAATTGGTATTTGTACTTTTATATTATATGTTATTGACTTGTTGTGTTTGTTTGTGTATTACTATTAGTGATTATGTATTTGTTTATTTTGGTTGGTATTTATAGTTTTGTATTATATGTTATTGAATTATTGTGTTTGTTTATGTGTTATTTGTTTATTTTGGTTCCTATTTGTTTATATTCTAAATTAAATTGAATTTATAGAAGTTGATTTTGGGAGTGTAAATGTAAAAAATTAAAACTACAAGATTTTGGGGGTGTAACTGTCATAATTGAAAACTATTGGGGGTGAAACTGCAAAAATTAAAACCCAAAGAGAGAAAAAATGGGCACCGTGAGTCCACCCGTACCCGCATAAAGTAGGGTACGGGCCCAATATTTTGGACATGTATATCTTGAGTTGTATTGGGCCCATACCCGTGACGGCCCGACCTGAACCCGGTCCACCTGTTTGTTTTGCCAGGTCTACCACCTATATAACCAACAGTGATTACTATTGGTATTGGAGGATTACCAGAATCTTATATTATTTGATAACCAAACATGATAATGTAAGTAATATAAGATGACATTATTGGAGTAATGTCAAATACCCCTCAACCAAACGCACGATCCCATTAATCTTCCAGGTTAGAGGTGTTATCGAGTCGAGCCGAGCAGAGTTTTTGGCTTAACGAGCTCGGCTCATGAAAGAGAAAGACTAAACGAGCCGAGTACGAGTCGAGCTGAGCCATAAATTATATGGCTTGGCTCAGCTCGGTAATGGTTTTGACACATTTCGAGCCGGCTTTATCCAGCCGAGTTCGAGCCAGCTCGCGAGCCAACTCCAAATAATTCTTTTTTTTTTTAATTCAATTTTTTTAAAAAAAATTTGCTGGGCAGCAACTACGCGTCTGATTGTCTGACTTGCCATTAAACCCAAATAAATGCAAATCTCAACTGCCAGCTTTTACTTTGATGTTGAATCAATGTTCAATATTGAGAAATGAGTAAATCTAGTTTAAAATATGGCAGGTGAATTTAGAAGGGCTTAAAATTGAAATATCATAATTTCACTTTTCATTAATTTGCTGGGCAACACCACCACGGTCAACCACCAGTAAAGCAATTTCAGTTTGCTCTTCCTGAATTCTTTCACTGGAAAAAGCCCCCTGTTACGGACAAACAATTCACGAAAAAACAAGTTAAAATCCAACAAAAATCATACAGTTTGAAGAAACCCCAAACCCCAAACAAACAACCCTAAACCTTAAACAACCATCGAAGATGATGAAGACCCGACGAAGAAACCCCCTACTCACCGATTAAAGTTCGACGAAAATCCCATGAAGATGATGACGATCCGACGAAGATGATTCATATTTGACGAAGATGACGAAGCTCAAACGAAGATAACAAAGATCCGACGAAGATCTGACGAAGCTCGGACAAAGATGAAGAAGTTCCGATGAAGATCCAATGAAGATCAGACGACGGTGACGAAGATCCGATGAAGATGAACAAGATCCCACGAAAATGCAAAAAATATTTGGCTGATGATGGAGAACAAAATCGTTAGTTTGGGTCTTTGGGAGGAGTTTGATTCAAACTTTTACGGCAAGGGTTCTACTGGTGAAGGATTTCGACGATTTGAGATTTTAATAACAGGGGCCATTTTGTTATTTTTTAAAACTTGTATTGCATTATTTTCAATTAAATCCCAATAGTTCATAAATTCTTAAAAAAAACCCCCCGGTATTTCGAGCCAGGCTCGGCTCACGAGCCTAACGAGCCAATTCGAGCCGAGCATGGCTTGAACTCGGCTTGTTTTGTATAACGAGCCGAGTCGAGCCAACTCGTTATCAGACAAATCAAGCTGTTAACGAGCCGGACTTGTGCCGAGCTGAGCCGGCTCGCGAACGGCTCGGTTCGTTAAGCAACCCTATTCAAGGTAATCTATCTTCTCATTAAGAATATGTTTAGTTAAGAGAATGTTATATTACTAGGAATGTTATATTAAGGGAAATATAGATTACCTTGAAGATTACTGAAAATGTTTAGGGAAATGTGTTTGGTTAGGTTATAATAAATTGGTGGGCATGTTATATTCATATGCTTGGTTAGGAGGTAAATGGGTAGATATGTTATTCAGATTATTAAATTGCCCTCCTTTTAATAATATAATATTATTTTTTGAACCATCTCTTTTACACCCCTACATTTGAAATTTTGTTAAAACACCCCAACCATATAAAACTTTAATTTGTAGCAAAATCACCCCCACCCACCCCAAGCCATTGCCGATAGCCAGCAACCACCGCGAACAATTATTGAAATGGTGTAGGATTGGTCGAATCTGGTTGGTCGTGTGCCGGTAAGGCCGTTTCATGGCTAAAGATGTGATCGTGAAGCGACCATAGATCGGGCCATGAGTAAGCCAGATCTTTGGCCATGATCTTGCTGTTTCGGCTAGATTGAAGGCAAGAAACAGCCAAATCGACGCACGGCTAGCCAGATCCTACCGGTCGTGTGTCGATATGGCGATTGCTGTCGACGGCTAGTGGTGGTCTTAGGTGGTTGGGGGTATTTTGTTAACTTTTAAAATTTTTGTGGGTGGGGGTGTTTTAGCTAAATTCTCAAATGTAAGGGGTTTGGGTAATGGTTATTTGGTAGACATTTGAGGGCAATTGTCTGTGAGATTGTATTTAATTAAGGGCAAAATTTATATAAAAATTAGATTATCTTGGTAATCTTTTAATAACACCTCGTGGCAAGGTAATTTGATTAGCCCTTATATTATCAACAGTAAATACTATTTACAACAAAAGATTACCGCAATATTTTATTACTTGTAAACCAAACAAGGGAATCTTGAAAATTAAACGAAGATTATCAGAGTAATCTTATATGACCCCAAACCGCATTCCCAATAATATAACATCGCCTTAACCAAACACCCCCTAAAACTAAGGAATTTAAGGTATATATATGTTGATACAGAAATCCACAGCAACCAGCGAGATCCGATCAACCTTGCTGGGATCGAAACTGATGTGTGCGTGATTAAGAATAATCAGCAATGTAAGTAAAAAGAATGCAATAAAGTAAAGACAATGAGAGTTTTAAAGTGGTTCAGCGAGGTTAGCTCTAAAGCCTACGTCCACTGTTTTTGTATTTACTGTGAGAGCTTATAATATAGTTCCTATGTGAAATTTGTAACCCCTTCTTGCCTGTTTGAGGGGGTTTATATACAAGATTTGTACAAAAAAGAGAGCGAAATTAAGGGGATTACAATTGATCTGAATCGTAATTATGATATTCTCGCGATTGGGAGCTGTGATTGCACAGTGATCGTGGTTGATCTAGCCATTCCCGTAATATCTGGGATTTAAAATAATCTGGAGGTTGATTGAATGATTTCTTGAACTGTCCATGACTAACTTATGCTAGGTCGAGCTTCAGCTCGATGAGCTTATGCTGGGTTGATTAATCGTTGTTGTCCAGCTCATTCTTGGTCGAGCTATATCCTCGCGTTGGCCTAAGCTTGGCGGAAAAGCCACACACAACATTTGCCCCCTAGCGTTCGATGCTCGCTTCAGGCTTCGAAGACTATTGCTCGATTTGATGCCAAGTTTGGCTTCTATAGTGAATCTCTGAGTGCATGTCCAAACGGGCTCTTATGGTCGACCTTACATTTGGCCGACCTACCTCACGCTTGGATCTCCCATGGTACCTGTCAAAATTTAGAATATGAAAAGTCAGGTTATAAAGATAATTTCCGCTTGGTTGTGTTGCATTAAATGTGGCAGCCTTTGTCAGTTACGTTTCATCAAGTGTGGGCGACGACAGCTGTTCATGCGCGAAGTTGAGGCGACATGCGACGACGGTTGTCATTACTGCAATCTGACAATTCATCGCTCCTCGTGGATGGTCGACATGTGGCCACACCCAAGGGCTAAGATTGCTTGACAAAGGAAGGGTGAGGATCGACTTTAAGTCGACAGCCACGATTAAACCTCGCCCTTTTGTCTCTCATGCAAACCACTGTAAAAGGTGGCAAAAAACCTCCGAATAGTCACTCTAAAAGTTATTTTGACTCTTTCTTGTTGTTGTTCTTGCGTCATTATGATGGTCTTTCTCACGAGTTCTCGGCACTTTGCCTATTCTGATAAGGCTTCTCTCCCTTATTCTCTTTTGTTTCTCTGATTTTTTGCGTCCAAGGGTGGCTACTGTAGTGGCAATATTGGATGTGCTAAGGTTTTAGTAAGGTTTTTTGGGTGCGTCTCCGGCGATCTCAGATTGGTTGCGTATTTTCGTCGCATTGCGCAAGCTATCTCGAGTGCCTGAAATAGAAGCGAGTGTAAAATGGTCGTCGATTTGTTTGAGCTCTAACATATGTTCGCTTCTTTTTTTAGGTACCTAGAGTTGAGTTACAACCATGTCGTCGTCTAGCAGTCGTACAAAAGATCGAATGTTCAATTCGTCGATAGGCTGGTAGCCCTTGGGGATGTGTTCCCTGAGGTTTCTGAGGAATTCGTCGCTCGAAGCTCGGACCCCGATATTGTGGGCTTGTCCGATCGTGCTTCGATTCAACTATCCTAATCTCCGCCGTCTCTAGTCCATAAGCTACGAAGAGAACCACAATCCTCAATTACCTCTCGAACGCATAAGGGCGGTCTACGCGCTACCACTTAACTTGATGGTTCCAAGGGAATAGTCTCGGGAGAATCCCTCACTTGGATGGGTAGCTACCTTTGAGACTTTCCTTAAGTGCGGGGTATCCAATCCCCCGCATTACTTCATCAATAATGTACTGAGGCGATTCGACATTGTTCCTCTTTAATTGACAATCAACTCTTACGTGATCATTATCACGATGTATATCGTGTACATGATCGCTAAATTGGACGAGCCATTAGTTGAAGAGCTCGTCCACTTGTACAAACTCAAAAAAGGGCAAGACCAAACATACTACCTTTCCAAAGTGAGGAGAGTATGTTTTAACGGACTAATCGATGTTCCGAAAAAAGTTCTATAATGGGATTCCCAGTTCTTTTTTTACGAAGCCCAAGATACTGGCGTCTTCGCTGTGGAAGCGAGTAAGGGTCGGGCTTCCCGTGTATGTGCGAGGTTTATTCTCAAGCTATACATTCTAACTGATTGTCCTGTTTTATTTTTGTAGTTAATGTCGAGCAGAGTTATCTTCCATCCGTGAGCTTATAAAGGCTGGAACATTTTAGCTATCTTCCGAACAATCAATGCAACATTAATGAGCTTCTTACATTTCCTCACCTGAAAGCGTACGGCTTTTATCAGGACAAAGCCAATTTCTTAGCACTTCTAGAGAAAGCTAAGTTGTTGCTTGCTCGCACCTGCTTTTCCGCGCAAAATAGATTGCTAATTCTCTTGCCTTTTTTCCTTACAGCAATATGGGCGAAAAAAGAAGAAAGCGGCTGCCAGCAGTTGCTACAAAGACTCTGATTGCTTTGGGGATGAAACAGCTCGTGAAAATTGCTAGTTCGAAGTGCACTGGTGGCGAGCTTGGAGGAGACCCAAGTGCGAAGAAGCCTGCGACTGCCATTAAGGCAGTTGGTAGGAAAAACATCACGGAGCCCTTAAAGGGGCCAGTGAAGAAGGCATCCGAACCAACTGGAGGTTTGGGAAAAAATAAAGCACTTGAGCAACAAATTGGCATGGGCAAAGAGATCGCCACGCAAGCTGATGATCTTCGAAAGGAAACAGCCAAAGGCTTGGCCAAGAAGAAAATCGCTCCTGCTGGCGAGACAGGTGCTTTTAAGACGAACAAACCTGGCTCGACCCAACCAAAGAATAAGGAAGCAAATGAAGCGGCCCAAGCCGCGGTCGATGGGCTGATCGACTAACTTCCCGACCATATTAGTGTTGTGTCCACGGTGGCTAGGGAATGTGTCACCCTAAGAATATTCGCGGTAGCTAGGGACTCATCTCCCTCCCAAATGTTAGCTTTAACCTGCAGCTACACGGCGAATGTACCGATAGTTCGTGTCCCCCCTTCCCCCTCCCCCCTTTTGCAGGTTATTCTCGTTTCTTGCTGATTTCTCGTCTCCTCTTTTTAGGTTGCCATTGCGAGCAAACTTATGTACGAGGAATGCACTGACACTTTAGAGGTGAACCACCAGAAGTGGCAAGCTGCAAAGACGATAAAGGAAGATGTTATGGCTAGGGCCGAGCTTGTAGAGAAAGAGAAAGAAGTCAGACTTGCTGAGCTCGAGCGGTTCAGGGGGGAAGTCGCGACCTTCCAGGTCAAGGAAAGGGAATTCCTTAACAAACTTGAAGCGAGTGAGGTTGCTTAGGCCAAGGTGATGTTAGAGTAGATGCCCTAGAGCCAATCAATTATTGTGGAATTGACTCTTTGTAATAATGTTCATTAATCAATAAAAGGCATTTTATTCTATATCGCGTAAATCATTATTATTGCAATATGTATTGATATATGTCCTTAGAATGGTAGAGCCGTGACGAGGGTATCTTTATCATTACTCTAATAAAATAGGTGTATGTTGTTTATTTATTTTATTTATAAATGGGGTTTTATGGTTTGGGAAATAACAAAAGATACCCAGCGTTAAATGGTCTTTATAATGTTTAGCTCCTGACCATGACATGCCATTGAAATATTAAAGAAGGTATAACTCAATATATTTATGCTATTTATGAATTTTTTTCCTCACTTATCTATATTTAAAATTAACGTTATTGATTCTGATTAAATTGATAAATTATGTAATATACTAATATGTATATATTAATTGGTGATATAACCGATGTAGCATCTTTATCATATTATAAATTTATTGTAATGGAATTATCATTCACTCTATTATGTGTTACGTAGGAACCAATCACATCATGAATTTAAAAAAAGTAGTAATATATATTTTGCAACGTTATATATATATATATATAGAAAATGACAAAATTAATGAGGTAGATAATTAATTACATAATGGAACAAGCATTAGGGTTTTCGTCACTGAACAAGGCAGAAGCGCGGTCATCAATGATACGAGAATAAGGTGCAGGTTGATAATAACCATAACCGTTGGCAGTGTAGCCATGCTCCTTGTAATTGTATGATGAAGTAGAAGGTAGGTGTTGAGATGAACGGTATTGGTAGCCGTAGGAGACAGTTGCAGCAGCTTCAACTTCAACTTGGTTTTGATAGTTGTAGTTTTGGTGTTGGTGGTGTTGTTGATAGTAGTAGTTATGGTATTCTGGGTTATAAGGATATGGCCACAGCTCCGCTCTCCTTCCAGTCTTTCTCACCGTCTTCAGAACCTTCTTTTGCTCTGCCCATCCCATTACTGTTACCTTCTGCGTCGCTATGTCTATATCTATGTCGTCTACTCCTACATATATCCATCAAACATAACCATAATCATGAAAAACACTGTATTACACATGAATTATATATATTTATATATACAAGATTAAGAGAAATACCATCTAGTTTTTGAAGAGCTTTCTTGATCTTACTCTCGCACCCTGCACAGTCCATATGCACCCTCATCTCTACTATCTGCAAGACAAAAACGAAAACAACGATATATAGTGGCACGTTTTTATATTTATACACACCATTATTAAGCGTTATTGATAAATATGACATGAAATCATTCGAATAATAACATGAAATGAATCATAGAAATACGTATAGAAAATGTTTTTCATTTTCTTTAAAAGAAATAGTAATAATCAAACACACCTTCAAATTTAAAAACTATATATGAAATCTTGAGCAGAACCCAAAATGTGAGAATATATATAATAGTTAGATAATAAACGAAGCGCCGCAGCTTATAAATAGAAACAGAGGCAAAGAGTTATATATTTATAAAGAGAAGAGGTCTCACCGTCATGTTGAGATCAAGTTTTAGAGATTTTAAACTTTGGCTTCTAACTTCTCCAACAGTTCTGTTATGAAGAAAGAATGCAAACACGATGTATATATATATAGGGTGAACCCTCCCTTACCCTTATGAGAGAAGGCAATAGGGATAAGATAGAATATTTTAGAACTAAAATGTTATAGTCGCCTACAGGGCTTTTATTTCAACTTGCTTACAAGAAACAAAACTACGAGTAAGATTCCAGGGAAAGTGCATGGCAGCTACTAAGAGATGTTTATGTATTGCAAGCTGCGCAAACCCACCTTTACAAGTAAGACTTCGTCCCCGTTTAAGAATAGTTATATGTGAATGTGAGTAAAACGTATATATAATTACATATGCAACCTCTTAATTAAGTGTTAAGGTAAGAGTATCAAGTTTCTTGGGCAGTAAGACTAAGAAACTTGTAAGCTATATATTAAACTTCTACGTTTTGGTAATTGGGTCAAATCAATAATATATGGCTTAAAGTTTGGATTGTTAGATGATACTATTCAAGAGAAGAATATGTCATGATCAACTGATTAATTATTGATTTATATAATCATTGATGTATAGTAAATTATATGCTTGATAACGACATCGATACCTTCTTTGAAATCGTCTTGTGTGCACAATTTCGTTGTTTTTAATAATAGTGACCGATTAGTTTTATAATTAAGTTGACAAAAACTTTTCTAATGTATTTTCAGTAGGGAATGAGAAAATTACAGATTTCAAACAAAATGGCAACTTGCAGGGTAGGGAAATTTATAAAAAAAAAAAAAAAAAAAAAATTTGGTTACGCTCTCCTAATTTGAAGAGCATTTAGTTATAGCATCAGATGGCGTAATATGATTACATAATCAACGATTATAGTCTATAGAGTGACTACATTGATTTGTTAAGTGGAAAGAACCTTGAAATTACTTGGAATATTCAATTTGCAGTCGTTATATATGTTATCAGATGATTCAACAGAGTAAATAATCTATTTCGATTTGGTGGCTAAGCTACGTCATCTGTAAATTTAATAGCTGTGGCAGATTTAGCATAGTGCCTGTATGGATGCACTAGATTATGGTTGTTATTTGTTATAATTGATATACTATTATTATATTGATCGATATGGCATTACTGAAAAGAATTTCATAATATAATCATTAAATATACAAAATTTAGTTGGGTTAAAACTTTTCTCAGAACATTTTTTTTTGTAATTAGAATTTTAAAGCTTAAGAAATATATGGGCATTTTTATTAGTCATTAGTCCACTAAATATTATCATTTCACTAAAATATTCTTTGAAATAGTGTATAATGTAATATTTAAGATACTAATCTAGTGGTAAGGTAATTATGATTTGATACCATCACCAAATGGGAAATGGCAGTCAACCACAAGTTTTATCTTGTTTACCAAAAAAAGTGTTAAGTAATTGCACGTTGCTAATATTGTTATTTGATTGGAAGGTCAATGAGCTCACAACTATAAATGGTAACTGCTAAGTTTACAGAAGGACATACAAGACAAACTGAAATCATGTGTTAGTCTAGTGACCCCAAAAGTAAAAAGGTTCTTTTTATTACCGAAAAGAGATTCAATGCAACGGAGATATGTATCGAAGAATATTGTTGCTTTTCCCAGTTTTGGAAAAAAGTCTTTCATTTTTTTCAACACAAAATATCAATGTTCTGAAAACCAGACCGGACTGGCTGGGAACGGGTAGCCTCTATGATCCGATTCAGGTTCTAGGGGTTTTTTGTTATATTTTAAACCTATAGGGGCTAACTTGTAATTTTTTAGGGGTGCTTTTGCAGTATTTCAAAACCTTAAGGACACATCAATTTTTACGGGCACTTTTTGAAATATATTAATTTTTTATGGACTCATTTGCAATTTTTAGGGATATTTTCAATATACTAAAATTTAAGGGACTAATTTATAATTTAAAAAAAAATTGGGTGCTGATATTACGGGTCAGACCGAGCAAACCATGAACCAGGCCCTTAACCAAGTCAAGGCTTGCAAAATATTATGATCTTAAATGGCAATGTTCTGATGGGCTCCGTTTGGTTCATTATTGGGTAGTTTTTAAAATAATCTTTTGAAGAAAGTTAAATTGGATGGGTATAGAATTTTAAAAATTAACATAAATACCCCTATGTTTATTTATTTACTAAACACCCCTATAATAAAATATTCAAAGTTAACAAAAACACCCCCAATCCACTCATAAATACGGACAACCGACCACCACTGTTGGAGGGTGGCCGGAGTTGCCTTATCAACGTATGACCGGCTTGATCTTGGCGATCGTGTGCTAATATGGCCTTTTCCGGCCAGATCCACCGTGGATCTAGCCGAAAAAGGCCATATCTGGCCGCATTTGGTAGTCAACGACGGCTAAAGATCTAGCCGTTGACGGCCAGATCTTTGGCCATAGATCTGGCTTTTTCCTGCTAGATCCAATATGGATTTGGCCGGAAAAGGCTAGATCGGCGTACTACCGGCCAGATTCAGCAAGTAGTACGTCATTACACCAGATTCTGGCCAGCTTCCGACAGTGGTTGCCGGAATCTGGTAAATTTGGGTTACTGGGGTGTTTTTGTCAATTTAAAAAAAAAAATTGGGGGTTGTTTAGTTAAATTAATAAATTTAGGGGGATTAAGGAAATTGAATAATTTAGAAAACTATTATGAAAATAGGTGAAATAAAGTTAACTTTTTTGGGAAAACTAGAATAGTTTTCCCAATATGTGAACCAAACGGAGCCATGATGTTTGATGATTTTAATAATAAATATAAGTACACAACATATTTTATTTTGTAACAGTGTTAATAGTAACAACCTTGTAAGCGAAAATATTCTAAAAAATTTGACTGGAAATGGTCAGATCGATGCACAGCTAACGAGATCTGATTAGTCGTACGCCGTTTCAGCATCAGCAGTCGGCGATGGTGGCCATATTCCATATTTGGCTACCAGTCTTGGGTAATTTTTTAAGTTCAAGGGTATTTATGTTCTAAAATTTTCGTATATAATGATAAAATAGTCCATAAATATTTTTATAAATTGTATTTAAAACAAGGGCATTATTTTCCAAAAATTTTAATAGTAAGGGATAAAATTGTAACAAAATTTATGTTACTAAGTAATCCTCAAATACCTAAGAAAATGATTGTATTTAAATTACCACCTATATAACTAACCGCAAAAACTATTGACTTTAGAAGATTACTGAAATCTTATATTACTTAACAATCAAACATGATAATATGGGGCCGCTTGGATCGGGGGTAAATAAATAACGGAGCTAATCTTCGTTTATTTTGTAAAATTCCTATGTTTGGTTTGTAAGTAACAAAATATTATGAGAATCTTTTATTGCAAATAGTGGTTACTGTTGGTAATGTAGGGGGTAATCTTATTACCTTGCTAGGGGGTGTTATTAAAATATTACTGGGGTAATATGATTTTTCTACCAATTTTGTCCTTAATTAAAAATCATTTCGGACATAATTGCTCTTAAATGTCTACCAAATAACAATTAGCTCAACCCTCTACATTTGAGAAATTAGCTAAAACAACCCAACCATGAAAAAGTTTAAGAGTTAACAAAATACCCTCAGTCACCCAAGATCATCGCCAGTCGTGACTCATCATCGCCAACCACCGGCGTTAATCGCTGTAATAGTGCACGACTAGCGGGATCTGGGCATCTGGCCAGTTGTGCGCCAGTAACGCCTTTTCCGGAGATCCATGGTCGGAAACGACTAGATTTGGTGTTTCTATGGCCGTTTCACGACTAAAGATGTGGTCGTGAAATGACATGACCACATCTTTGGCCGTGAAATAACCATAGATCTAGCCCTTTTTTTGCCATAGATTTGTGATCCATGGGCATTTCCGGCTTTGTTGGTGCACGGTCGGCCATATATGGTCAGTCGTGTGCCATTTCATCGAATGCCGGTGGTGGTGGCTGGATGTCGGCAATGGCTTGGGGTGGGTGGGGGTGATTTTACTATAAAATAAAGTTTTATATGGCTGGGGTGTTTTTGCAAAATTTCAAATGTAGGGGGTTAAAAATAATAATAAAAAATACTATTATATTAATATTTAAAACGGAAGGCAATTGAGTAATCTATATAACATACCCACCCATTTATCCTTTCAACCAAACATACTACTCACCAATTTATTTGAACCAACCAAACATATTTTTTAAAAATTCTTAGTAATCTTCAAAGTGATCTTTTTTTTCGTTAATATAATATACCTATATAATAAAACATTATATGATCCAAATGGCCCCTATAAATAATATAAGATGTCATTACCTTAATAATGTGTATAACCCAAACTAAGCAACCCCTAAGAGTAGAGGTGGACAGGGACCGGTCCCAAGTAGGCCCAGGCCTGGGCACGTTTGGGACTGGTCCCATTTAAGTAGAGGTGGACAGGGACCGGTCCCAAGTAGGCCCAGGCCTGGGCACGTTTGGGACTGGTCCCAAATGGGACCAGTCCCAGGCCCATGAGAAAAATTAGGACCTGGACCAGGCCTTAGGCCTAATAGGGACTGGTCCTATGGGCCCAGGACCGGTCCTAGGACCAGTCCCATGGGGCTTGGATAATTAATTTTTCCCCTCTCAATTTTTTTTTTTTTATATTTTGGGGGCAAAATAAAATTTTATGGGGGGATTTTAGTATTTTTTAGGGGTAAAATTTATAAATTTTATAAATTTTTTACACCTGGAAGATTTTTTTTTTTTTTTAAATTTTGTAAACTGTCATTTTAGCCCTCTTAATTTATATTTATTTTCAAATTAACAGGGGGTTTTATGTAATTTGACAAGGAACTATATTGAAAAAATACAAATTTTTTTGGGCCCAGGCCTGGGACCTTGGAGGAGGGCCCAATGGAGGGCCCGAGCCCTCTTCCTTAGGCCTGGTCCCGTTTTGGGACCAGACCTCCTAGGCCCGGTCCTCTCGAAGACCAGTCCTAGGACCAGGTTTTCGCGGCCCAAAAGCCCAGCTCTACCTAAGAGCTTGTTTGATTGAAAGTAATCTCCCATTACGGTAATGTCATCTTATATATCCAATTTACTAATAAAATCATCTATTGGTTCAAGAACTGGGCTATGTTACTTAAAAGTTACTTATTATGTTGTATATGTACAAACATGTTATAAAATAATTTTTAGCTAATAATAAGGTAGTACAGTCAGTACTCAATGTTTAATCAACACGAATAAACAAGGATATGTACTTAAAAATGCAGATAGTTGATCAAAAACTCAAAGTTCTTCATTCTACGGAAATGTTATATGGATAATAAATCAAATAAGATAAAAGAAAAATGAAAGAACACGTACGATTGATGTGATAAGACTCTGATTAATTAGTTGCTATAAGTCTAAATGAAGTGAGATTACAAACATTCACGAATAAACACTCCGCTAACAGACACCATAAATACGATTAATCACTAGGCAAATCGGTCATTCAGTGAGGCTTTAATTTAGAAAGGCAGTTGATCAGCCCCGCCAGACACAGAGCTAGAAGCAGCGACACTATTGCGCTCAGCATGACAAAGTTGACGCAGCTTCGTGGGCACGTACCAAATGGCCAGACGAGGATGCGCATTGAAAATGGCATCAATATCCCAGCCTTGCCGTGCTGCAATGCCCACAAGTGGCTTATAACAAGCCTGTCTCCAAGCCCCCACGTTCTCTCCTCTTTCCTTGAAAACCCTCCTCAGTGCATCTGATGCCTCCTCGTCCAGGCAGTGCAACGCATAGCAGTGCACATAGTGTCTCATCTTTGGCTTGTTAATGTAGCTTGCACCAGCCTTCTTTGCATACCTAAACACCTGATTTGTCACCTGCAAATTTCACATGCCCAACTTACACATTTCAATTCAAAAGAGTTGACTAAAAGATTATTATGCGTGAGCATCAGACATAATAATTGAAATGAGCTTGTTTTGTCGCTTCTTTTTATCTGGATGAGATTAAATGCTCTGTTCCTTCAGCCTAGAGGCTCTTGGCGCAAAGTGGCAAACAAGGTTTAGGGATGCTATCTTGAGGATGCATGCAAGTGTCCTCTGTACAATGAGATGAAATTTTCTTTTAACCAGAAGATACAGCATAACCCTGACTAAATCTTGCAAATATAATCATCCGATTACGTATGATCGTGATCACAACCACCAGGACATGCCACCTCACTATTTGATTTGTAAAAGGACACCAAATTATTTAAGAATCCTTCTGCAACCTGCAATTTTCTGCCCACAATTCACAGGCCCCGTACTGCGACTTGTCATATTTGCATGGAACAGCTTGTCACTAAAGTACCTCACCGGGGGGCCAAATCCCGGCCAAATTCTAATAGCTCCAGCTCATAGGCTGAGTCAAGTCACGAGTCAATGCATATGTATAATGGTCAGGATTGTGGATTCTGGACCGTCCTAGTGATGAAATGGACGGTCTAGATTATAGAGCAGTTACCTTGGTTGGGCATTTTTCGCCACGCTCCTTGGCGATGTTCTGGACTTGGATCAAGAAATCACGGCATTGCTCATAGAGATGGAACAGGTAATCAAGGCCGTTTTTTTTGCCACGTGCCACTTCACCCGGCTCCNTGGTTAGGGTTTAGGGTTGGGGGTAAGTTTTCGGGAATATTATTACCTAAATAGTTGAGCATTTGGTCTAAACTAGCCTTATATCTCAATTCACTCATGTAGACCTTTTTGTCCCCACTTTTTAAATTTTATGGACGACATTGCCCTTGTTATTGTCACTATTTACATAAATGTCATTGTACCCAAAACTAACCACCACTACCAGCCGCCATCGACTGCCGAAAGTCACCATAATGGCATAAGACTAGCCATATATGGTTGGTTGTGTACCGATGAGGCCTTTTCCGGCCATGGATCACATATCCATGGTCGTTTCACAGTGAGATCTGGCCGTGAAATGACCAGATCTATGACACTACCGCTGGTCGTCGGCAGTGGCTGGCTGTCAACAGTGGCTTGGGGTGAGTAGGGGTGTTTTTGTTAAGTTTAAAACGTCTTTGGTTGCTACGTGTTTTTGCTAAATCTGAAAAGTAGGGGGTTAAAAGAATCATTCAAAAAATAATAATAAAAAATAATATTATATTAATATTTAAAAAGGAGGACAATTTAGTAATCTATATAACATACCCACCTATTTATCCTCTCAACTAAACATATTGTTCACTAATTTATTTGAATCAACCAAACACATTTTCTAAACATTCGTGATAATCTTAAAGGTGATCTTTCTTTCCGTTAATATAATATCCCTCTATAATTAAACATTGTATGATCCAAACGCCTTCTGGACGTTAAAAAAATTACCCAAGGGTGGTGGCTAGATCTAGCCACCACCATTAGTGCCAAAACGGCGCACAATAGGCCCGGATCTGGCCGACCGTGTGTCGATTTAGTTGTTTCGGCCATATCTCTAGTCGAAAACTTCCAGATCATCATAGATCCGGTCATTTCCAGCCATATCTATTTGGCTGTTGTTGACTACCAAAACATTAGCTGTCAATGATGGCTAGATCTCTGGCCTTTGACGACAGCCAGATCTCTGGCCATCAACAACTAGAACTCTGCCCGTTAACGATAACCAAATCTCTGGCTGTTAATGACGGCCATTTCTACCCACCAAATTTATTCCTCCCAACCAAACATATTAATATAATATATCCACCAATTTATTCCAACGAACCAAACACATTTTCTTAAACATTCCCAGTAATCTTCAATGTAATCTATATTTCCATTAATATAACATTCCCAGTAATACAACATTCCTGGAACCAAACATACCTTTTAGGTCTATGCTACATAGAGTATGAATTCACTAAATTTTAAATGACACCTCAATTTAGGGTTAATTTTGTCAATTCTCCTTATTTATATGTTAATTGAAGTGTAATACTGCACAATATAGAGGTCAGGTAATACAACTGTGTAACATAACCAAAACAGCACTGATAAATTCCCAAAGTGGACATTTGAAGTGACAAAATTACCCTCTATCACAATGGTTTTATGTTATTTTGCTAGACCAATATAATATTTGAAAAATATAACACCCACAACTTTTTCTCACAAACTTCCTCTCACAACTTTTACGTGACAGCTCGCAATTGATTAGTTCATAATGAGTCTCACCTGATAAATTACGATTGACCAATTGCGAACTGTCAAGTCAGGATTGTGAAAAACTGTTGTGAGTGTATAATTACTCATAATATATTTGCACGTTTGTTTATGAAATCATTTTTCTATTTTTAATGTGTTTTTCCATCTTGTAAATTGTAAAATGTGTAACAAAGTGTTAATATATATATATATATATATGTTTTATTTTCATAAAACAGAGAATTTAGGAGAGAGGAGATAGAAAAAATCCAATAAAAAATGAATTTTTTTCCTTTCTCTCTTTTATCTTCTTCCTCCTTTGTAGTAAAACGCATACTTTTTCTTTCAAATCAATATTTTTAACATAAAATTGCAAATGGGAATAAAAAATTGATATATTTGAGAAACCCTTGGAAATGAACAAAATAAATAATAATTTGAAGGGGTTTTATTTGTTGCGTAGGTGATAAATTTAATAACTTTTTCTCTCTCTTTTTTTTTTTTTTTTTTTTTTGTTTCTGGTGTTTTCAAGCTATCATATTGATCATAGAGTAAACGGTATGTTCCCACCAAAGGTTTAACGAAATGACAAGTTCATACTATTGGTTTCATAAATTTTAAATTTACACTCTTAAAATAATGCCGTTAGTGACTATTAGGTTTTAATACAAATGCGGAGATGTTATCACCGAATTGTACTTTTGTCTTCTTCTTCTTTATCTCCTTTCCTCTGGTTTTACCAAATTACCTTCCCACCTTTTACGCGGACTCTTTGCCTCTAGCAAATGTGCGACCAATGGTAAGGTAATGTTACCGCACCCACAAGACAATTCCCTATCATTTATATATTTAAAATTAAACTAAAAAAATAAATTTTAATTTTCAATAGATAATTACATTAAACATATAAAATTTTCATTCTACGTAGTATGATAAATGGAAAAAAAAGTTAAAAAGATTTTAAAATTTTCAGTATCCCAATTTTCTTTTTAAATTAAAAAATAAAATAAATTAGACCACAGTTTTAAAATCTTTTTTAATTAAAAAAATCTATTTTTATGAGTGAACAATTTCTATAATTTATCTACATTAGCTTCAGTTCGGCTTTATTTATTATTATCAATATCATTTAGTATTGTATAAAATATTTACAAGAAAAGTCATTAATTTAAAGAAATTAATCCCTCCGTTTTATTATATTGTGTTTATACTTAGAGCATCTCTAATGTGCTCTTTATTTTGAAGAACATCTTTTATATAAATAAAAAGCATCTTCATTAATTTTTAAATATAAATAACACAATTTTTATTCAAATCCAATACTCTTTAAATTTAATAAAGATGTTCTTTATTTTTAAGAAAGAGACTTAATGAGAGAGAGAATTGATAAATAAAATGCATAAAAACTTATAGTTTTTTAATTAAAATTAGGATAGAGAGTGAAATTTGACTCTCTAAAGGTGGAGAGTCAAACTCACTCTCTAATTTATATTTTAAAGATAAAAGTCTATTGGACCCTTGTTAATTGATAGACTCTTTATAATTAAGAGTTTGGATCATATAAAGAATCCTTAAAGATACTCTTAAACAATACCATAGATCTAAGTTATATTATTATTTATTGTAAAAAAAAAAAAAGAGATTTAGCCAAATTTAATTCTATTCTAATCATTGGGAGATTTCCGTGTCGTCCCAAAAATAATATCGTTGACTTTTAGTTAACCCTTATTGTAAATAATAATAATTTGTGTAAATTAAGATGGCAATTTCTCATTTACAATTTTGTACTGGTCCATAGGACCATAGCTAGAGTTTGGAATTAGGCAGACTTTATTATCAGAGAATTAATTATGTCAAATATTAATTTTTAATTAATAATACCATTTATTTGCTACGTCTAATAATTTATATAACATTCATCTTTTCTCGTCAAGTTAAAAAGATATAAAATATTATTTACAACTTGTTATCTTCTCTACACTGAATATAAGAAGAGACGAGACCCATTGTATTGTATCATGTTGTATACAAAAAAAAAAAAAAAAAAAAAGTTTCAAACAACTTTTGAAAGGAATTTTTTTTTTTTTTTTTGCTGCAAAATTCAAATTAATATATATATAAACACCTTTAATGTTATTTTATTATATGTTTCGTAAAAAATTGACGTTCCTAATTTTTGTTTAACTTCTTTTCTCCCTAGTAAGTTTCCCCATTATTCAACGCTTTGCATGATAAGACAAATGAGGGTATTGTTGAGATTTCGTTATTCGGCTAATGGCGTAAACCTATTTTCCCTAGTGTCAGTTTTGGAATTTGATGGACAAATTTTTTTAAGTAATATTACATTCACAACTTAATCTCATAACCTTCTTTTACAACTGCAACGTGATAGTTGAGTTGGAAATATAAGATTTACATCACACAACGTAAAGTTAAAAACTGATTTTGTATTAAATTAGTATTAATGGTCCATGCTTTGCTTCAGTTTCAAACATTTTTTTTTTTTTCAGTTTTTGTAACCATTATAACAGGAGTTATGACAGTCATTAAATTTGACTATTAAAGTTTGATGGGAGCTTTGCCTATAAATTGAGATTTTGGTCTCTAGGCTCACTCACTCAACTCAAACAAAATATACAATCATATTGAGTATTCGGAGAGCTTAGAAGAGCCAAATGCAAGAGAGATAATAGTCAGTGTGTGATTGAGAGCATCAATGGCTGAAGGTAAGTTCCTTGTTTTTCCTTTAGTTATTTTTATCCCTTTAGTTTGTCAATTCTGCATCTAGGATCAAAGATTGTCCAACATTTGGTATCAGAGCTATATAATACATTTGCCTTGATGTTTTGCAAAAAAAAAATTTGAGCTCTCTATTCATGGCCGTTTGAAAAAAAAAAAAATTTCAAAATCAAAGTTTGTTCTTTAGTTGTTTTTAATGCAAATAAATGTTAGAAATCATTAGAAAATTGGATTTCTATCATTTTTGGGCTTTGAAACAATGATTCTAGCGTTTAAATGGTGGATTTCTAGTCGGGTTTGGCTACTGGGTTTGCAGGTATGAACCGAGAAGATGAAGAATTTTGTTTTTTAAGGAAATATGTCTAATTTTGCTCATTTTAATTATGCATATTAAATTCATTTTGGTTTAATCATATGCAATTTGGATAAGTTAAACTAAATTAATTATGCTCATATTTATTTTTCCATGAATTGATTTATTTATTTTTTTCTAAATTAATACATGCAATTATATATGGATAAAAGCATGAAATTAAATGTTATGCCTAATATTATAACTTTAAATTAGGCAATATTTTATGCTTTAAGTTATGAGAATATTTTGTGCATAATAATATGTTAGTTATAGTTAAAATTAGGCAATTTATTATTCTTATATTGAGATTTTCTTATGCTATATATAAATTTTCTCATGAAACTTAATTTTATAATGTCTTGTGATCCATATAATTTTAATTAATTAAAGATTAGCCACAACATCTTTAGTTAAATAAAATTATATATTATGATAGTTTATGTTGATGCAAGAATTACACCAACTAGAGTAATCTGATTGACCTTAGTGGAACCAGAACCGATGTGTGCATGATTAAAGATAACTAGCAATGTAATGAATGTGAAAACAGTAATGCAAAGAACACAAAAGGTTTTTAAAGTGGTTCAACAAGTTTGAATCTGGAGCCTACGTCCACTGTTTTTCTTACTTGCTTAGAAAGCTTACAAGAAAGTGATATAATGGCTAGAACAATTTGCTAACCCCTTTTCCGTCGTTGGAAAGGGTTTATATACAAGTTTTTTTACAAAGGAAATAGCGAAATTAAAGGAATTACAATCAAGATAAAAGTGCAATTTCGATATTCTTGCTAAGATCGCTCGAAGATCGTGCTAAGATCGCGCTATCACTGTTGTTGATCTAATCTCTTCCGAAATATCCGGGATCTGAGCTTATCTGTGATTTGCTTGAACAACTGTCAAAATTGATCGCGACTAGCTTATGTTGGGTCAACCTATGTCTCTACAAGCTTATACTAGTTCGGACAAGTGTTGAGTCGAGCTGATTATGGGTCAAACTACAACCTGGCGGAACTTCGACTTCTTTGAGCTTAATGGAAAAATCACACACAACATTTGCCCCTAGTGTTTGGTGGTCGTTTCAAGCTTCAAAGACTAATTGCTCGATTTGATATTAAGCTCAAACTTCACAAGTTGTATGTTGAATGCAGATTTGGCCGAGATTCAAGAGTCAAACTTAATCTCAGTCGACGTGAACAAGACTTAGACTTTTCTTTGCTATGACATTCACGATAGACCTAGAATTTGAAATGAGGGGCATCCGAGTAATTTCCACGAGGTCATGTTGCATTACATGTAGCTGACTTTTGTAGTTACTTTTTGTCGCGCATGGGTGACTACAACTATCCACGAACGAAGTTGAGGCGACGTGCGACGATAGTTATGATTGTAGAAGTCCGACGATTGATCGCCCCTTGTAGATGATCAACACGTGGCCACGTCGAGTGGTAAAAATTGCTCGACAAACAGAATGCTGAGATTCATCAAAGATCAACGGTCGAGGTCGAATCTCGCCTCTTCGTCTCCCATGCTCAACACTATACAAGCGGGCATCCTTCGTTAGAAATTCACACTTGCAAAATTTTAGAGTTTAGTTGTTGCTTTTGCTCTGTCGTTGCTCTCTCAACTTCACGACGATTTTCCGATGAACCCCCACCGCATTCCATACTTCGATAAGGCTCTTTTCTTCTCCCTTATGCATTTTAAATTGTCTTTGCTATTGAGGGTGGCCATTGTCGTGGCCACATTAGCTTTTTTTAAGGGATTTTTTAGTAGTTCCACTGGTTTGGGTTTTAGAAGGGTTTAGGGAGGTGGCTGCCAGAATCCTGGTAACTCGCTTGTATCTGTTGATCAATGCGAGCTACATTGGGTGCCTGAACTGAAAGCAAAGTGTGGATAGGTTGCCACATTTTTTAGCTCTAACACTTGTTCGCTTCTATTTCAGGTATGTAGAGGTGTGCTTCCACCATGTCTTTGTCTAGCAGCCACAACATAGATTGGCTTTTTGACTCCCCGATGACCTCGACTGTTCGCGGGGAAGTTGTCTCGGAGGTTTTTGAGGACCTCGTTGTAAGGAGCTCAGATAGTGATGTTGAGGGCTCCTCGAACCATGCTTTTACGGAGACTTTTCCACCAAGGAGGTCTCCAGTTCACAAGCCTTAAAAGGAACCAAGTTCCTCAATCGGGGCCGAGGATATTGAGTGCATAAAAGGCGTTTATGCGACTTAACTCCCATTGAGGGCTTCGAGAGATATCTCTTTGAAAAATCCCCCTGCAGGTTAGGCGGCGATTTCGGATACCCTCTTAAGGTGTGGGATGTCCATTCCCCCTCATTATTTCATTGCCAGCATTTTAAATAGGTTTGGCATTGCTCCTTTCCAATTGATGGGGAACTCGTATATAATTATTATAAGTATGTACATAGCGTACATGATAGCTGAGTTGGGCGAGCTATCTGTGGAAAAGTTTGTCCACCTATATAGGTTGAAGAAGTGTTAGGACCAAATGTTTAACCTCTTTGAGGTGAGGAAAATACACTTTAATGGTTTGGTAGGAGTCCTGAAGAAGATTTCGAATTAAGACTCCCAATATTTTTTTCTATGAGGTTGGGAAGACAGGTAGTTTTGCCTCAGAAGCTAGTAAGACTCTGATCTTTGTGCGAATAAAGAGGGTTTCCTAGTCCGGCAAGCGAACTAACTCTACATTCTTTTTGTTTTGCAGTAAACATCAAGCAAAACTTCCTTCTTGAAGTGAGCTTAGAGCGGCTTCAACGTTTTAGCAATCTTCCCAATAGTGAGCGTGGCGATACCGAGCTCATCACGCTCTTTGGCTTGGTGGTGTATCACTTCTGTAGTGACTCTGCAAAGTTCTGCACCATTTTTGAGAAAGTTAAGTGCTCGGTAGCCTGCTGTTTATGTTCTTGTCTCAATAGGCCGCAAACAACGTACCCTTCTTTGTAGATATGTGGGTTGAGAAGCCGAAAGGCTTGAAGAAGAAAGTACCAACCCGTGGGGCTACCAAGAAGCCGTCGATCATCCCGGAGAAGAAGCATCCCATAGATACTGTTGGGGCGGCCGTGCAAGGTGCCTCGCGGTCGACCCTCAAACACAGTGGTAGCGAACTTAGGGAGAGCCCAAGTGCAAAGAAGCTCGCAATGGCCTCTAAGGCAGTCGAGTAGAAGGGGGTGCCCCCAAGCTCCCCAAAGGTTCGGCGAAGAGAATCCCCAAGCAAGCTGGAAGCTTGGGGAAAAAAAAAGGTGTCCGAGCAACAGGAAGGCTCAAGCAAGAAGAAATCGACCAAGTGGTAAAGAGGCTTAGGAAAACAAAAAATCACCGAGCAGTAGGGAGGCTCGGGCAAAATGATTATCGGGCATCCTGGTGGCCCGAAGGATATCTTGGCCAAAAGCACAGCCAATAAGAAGTTGTTCCGGCGGCCGAGGTCGTCATCCCAGTTGAAAGCAAGTCGAGCTTGCCTCTACAATGTGGCAGAAGGAAAATGGATGAGGCAGCTTAGGCTATGCTTTATGAACTGATTAATGGGCTCGTTGAGCATATAGGCATTAGAGCCTCGGCGACCAGGGATGCCATTTCGTTGTAGACCTACAAGAAGCTCAAGGCTGCCCCTCCTCACGAACAGCTTGCTCACGACTGTAGTTATGTCACCAAGGTAATGGTAGTTTGCCTTTCTCGCATTGTTAAGAGGCTTTTTCGTTTACTTCTTGCTAATTGTTTCTTCCTTTTTAAGCGTACATGACAACCAAACTCCTCCTTGATGAGAGTTATCTCACCTTGGTGGGTAATCACATAGGATGGTAAGAAGCAAAGAAGTTGAAGGAGGACGCCTTGGTGAGGGCCGGTGTGGCGGAGAAGGAAAGGGCACAGCAGCGGGGTGCCAACAACAAGTTGAAATTTGAACTTGTTGCGACTTAAAAGGCCACATCAAAATGGGAATCCAAGTATGTGAGCACCTTGGGCCAACTCTTCCAAGACAACGAGGATCGCAAGGAGGCCAAGTCAGTGGCCGTCCGGCTCAAAATAAATGATAAGGAGATCCACTAGAACTAAGAGGTCAGTCATTCCTAGTGGTTATATAATGTACCTACAAGAATCTGACTATAATATTGGAGTTGAGAGTGATCTTGAGTTATTTTCACAGGCCATGAGTTGCAAAGAGTCAAAATTATGGTACAATGCATGAAGGAAGAGATGAGTTCCATGAAGAGTAATGAAGTTTGAAATCTTGTTGAGTTACCTGATGGTGCAAAAGCCATTGGATGTAAATGATTCTTTAAGACAAAGAAAGGCTCATTTGGAAACATAGAGAGATACAAGGCGCGACTCGTTGTTAAAGGATTTACTCAAAAGGAAGGAATTGATTACACGAAGACCTTTTCTCCTGTATCTAAGAAGATTCCTTGCACATCATTTTGGCATTAGTGGCTTATTTTGACCTTAAGTTGTGACAAAAGGATGTGAAAATGACATTTCTTAATGGAGACCTAGATGAGGAGGTTTATATGAAACAACCTAAAGGATTTCCCTCTAGTGATGGTGAGCACTTGGTCTGTAAGCTCAAGAAATCCATATACGGTCTAAAACAAGCGTCCCACTAATGGTAATTTAAATTCCATGGAGTAATTTCTTTATTCAGATTTGTTGAAAACCCTATGGATCAATGTATATACCAGAAAGTTAGTGGGAGTAAGATATGTTTTCTTGTTTTGTACGTGGATGACATTTTGCTTGCACCAATGATAAGGGTTTGCCACATGAGGTAAAACAATTCCTCTCTGAAAATTTTGATATGAAGGATATGGGTAGAGACAGATTACGAGGTATCTTGGGTCTGTCTCAAAAAACCTATATCAAAAGGTTTTAGAGAGATTTCGGATGAAAGATTGTTCACCAAATGTTCCTCCCGTTGTGAAAGGTGATAAGTTCAATTGGACCAATGCTCAAAGAACGATTTTGAAAGGGAACAAATGAAGAATATTCCATATGCTTATATTGTCAGAAGCTTGATGTGTGCTCAGGTTTGTACAAGGCCTGACATGACATTTGTTGTTGGAATGTTGTGACGATATTAGAGTAATCCAAGTATGGACCACTGGAGAGCTATAAAGAAAGTGATGAGGTACCTTTAAGGAACCAAAAACTACATGTTTATGTATAGACGGACGGACAGTCTGGAAGTAATCGACTATTCAGATTCAGACTTTGCTAGCTATGTTGATTCACGCAAATCAACATCAGGATATGTTCTCATAATGGTTGGTAGAGTTGTATCTTGGACATGTGTCAAGCAGCCCTTGACTACTACTTCCACTATCGAAGCTGAGTTCGTTTCCTGTTTTGAGGATACTTTAAATGGTGTATGGTTGAAGAGTTTCATATCTGAGCTTAAAGTTATGGATTCCATTTCTAGACCATTGAGAATGTACTGCGACAATTCAGTTGTTGTCTTTATGGCTAAGAACAACAAAATTGGGTCGAAGTAAACACATTGACTTTAAGTACTTAGCCATAAAAGAACATGTTAAAGAGAAGAAAATGGTCATTGAGCACATAAGTACTGAATTGATGATCGCTGATCCTTTGACAGAGAGCATGCCACCATTGAAATTCAAGGATCATGTATAGAAAATGAGACTTGATTCCACTATGTAGTTGTATATACAATGTTTGAATGAAACTTTTATTTATTGTGATGTTTTCTCATATTCATGTGCACCTTAATTTTATTTTAGAAAATTCAACTGTAGGACTAAGAATAAACATAAGGTTTATTCATTAAGTGAAGTCGCCATATATATAGTGAACTTGAGAAATTAAATCCATTGTAATACATGGAAGATAATACTCATTTTCAGAGGACTTGTCGCTGTGATTCATGTATTTGTTTCTTAAGAAAATAATGGTTTAGACGTGTGGACCAAGTGGGAGAATGTAAGATTTATGTTACACAACATAAAGTTAAAAATTGATTTTGTATTAAATCAATATGAATGGTCCATGTTTTGCTTCAGTTTCAAACGTTCTTTTTTTCAGTTTTTGTAACCATTATAACCAGAGTTATGGCAGTAATTAAGTTTGGCCATTAAAGCTTGATGGGAGCTTTGGCTACAAATTGAGATTTTGGTCCCTGGGCTCACTCACTGAACTCAAACAAAATACACCATCATATTGAGTGTTCTGAGAGCTTAGAAGAGCCAAAACGCGAGAGAGATAATAGCGACTGTGTGATTGAGAGCATCATTGGCTAGAGGTAAGGTTCTTGTTTTTCCTTTGAGTAATACTATACTGACAAAGAAATTTTACGAAGATCTCCATACAAAGTGATGTGTCAAAAATGAATAGAATAGTGAATTTAATAAATTTGACTTTTTGTTTCACTTTTCCATTCATTTTTTGCCACATCAATTTGTATAGAAATCTTTGTAAGATTTCTTTGTAAGTATAGTATTATTGTTTTCCTTTAGTTATTTTTATCCCTTTTATTTGTCAATTTCGCATCTAGGATCCAAGATTATCCAACAAGAAATTGTCACGTCAGCTCCCATCACACCCAAAACACTAAATGACTTTGACTAGACACGAACGATCGTTTCTTAGGAACGAACGATCGTTCCTTCATAAGGAACAACTGTTCCTTCATAAGAAATGGTTGTTCCGTATGAAGGAAAAACCATTTCTTCATGAGGAATGTTCATTCCTTAAGGAGGAACAACCATTCCTTCATAAGGAGTGGTTGTTCCTTATAAATGGAACAATCGTCCCTTCATAAAAAATGAATGTTTCTTATAAATGGAATAATCGTTCCTTATGAATGGAATAATCGTTCCTTATGAATGAATGATCGTTCATCTCTAAAGTCTTCAGTTGATGTGATAGTGTCAACTCTGCTGCCACGTTAGGTTTGTAAGAGAAGATTTTGAAATTGGGTTGTAAACGTAGTATTTTTGAAATTTTTATAAGTTTCCCATTTTTTTCTCATTCAACTCTTATTCTTCCTAATAATAGAAACGAAGGTATTATCAGGATTTAGTACTTAGGCAATGGCAAAAACTAACTTCCCTTGACAGTTGTTAACTAATAATGTCCCAAAAGATTAGGTTTCCACACCACTACTTTCAGCAATTCACCAAATTGAAACCTATTTTATAACTTCAAATAATTGTTTTGAACCTAATATAGTGCTATAAATTGAGTCCTTTTTAATAAGCTCTTTGGATTTAAGCACATTAATGATAATGTTTAAAAAGAAAAAAAGAAAAAATGGAGAAAAACTAGCCGACGGATTCGCCTGATGGCAGCTGACAGATGTACCGGAAGGCAGATGACGACGGTAGCCGAAATCCATCACCAACCGACAATTTACACAATTGTGCTTGTTGTTTGTCAAATATGGCGGCTTTCTACGGATTAATGCCACCAAATTTTGACAAACCGTCGATACCATTACGTAGATCGCCGATCGGTGATTTCAATGGTCTTGGTGGTGTAATATCACTTGATGGCCAATAATGTATTTTGGGTTTTTAATTATATTATTAATACAATTTTAAAATTTATTTATACATAATTATAATTTATATTTAATAAAATTATAATTTATGTTTATTCTTAAGATATTTTGGTAATTGATTTTCTAAAAGCTAGAAATGCCTACTTTGGAATCATTCAATAAAATTAATTATAGAAGAAATAAATTGTTCCATAATTATTTTAAAAATATATTTATAAAATAAATTTTGAATTATTATTTAAGAAAGAAGTTATTATAGAACTAGTTTATCAACCCCAGCCTCACTTGCAATAGCTCAGAAGTAATGGCATCATGTAATTAGTCGAACGTGAATTGGCTTTTATAATACAAACTTTTAAAATAAGAAACAGTCCACGTGTCTAATATAGAGGGCATGGACTGAATGGGAGAATCCCAAATCATAAAGTACGTGTTATCCACTGGTGAGTCATGGTCAAGGCTACCATGGTTGACTCCAGTAAATCGTCAATGTTTTAGTCTATACATTATTCCAAATTCGAATCAATCCTTTTGGAAACATCATCTGAATTCTGAACACTTGATATTTATCATGATATATAAGGATTTTCTTTCATTATAATATTCTATATTTGCAATTTAAAATATAAATACATTTACCCAATGAAGGTGAATATCTATGTTATATTACAACCCAGATATATTTGTCATAACCTTTCAAAACTTAAATATATAAAATAACATATTAAAGATTTTATACTTTCATATGCAAAATATAATTCATTTAAATAACATAAAATAAAATTAAAAATTATTATTAAGAATTCAGCCCAAGCAATGCGATAAAAGTTAAAGCACTTTATTTCATTAACAGATAACTACTATCAGTCATGAACCCATTATATAGAAGAAGTAAAACCCCTAATAAATTAACAGAAATATGAACTATATAAAATTTCTGATTCTAATTTTTTTTGCCAAACCTTTGATACTTAATCTGATTAATAATTCTTCTTAATTCTATGGGAATTTTTTAAGCAAGAAAAGTTTCTTCAAAATCTTCATGACCACTACGATACTAGTACTACTGCTGCTAGGCCTTCCCGAACTGGACATCTTCAAAGCTTGAGTACAACAAAGCTCAACCATCGTTTCACTTGAACGGGGTCCATGCCCGCTTGATAATTTTACCGCCTCTTTCTTCTTCTCCTGCTCCTCCTTCATCGATGAATTCGAAACGACCCTTTCGATTTCTTCGTTGAAGTCCTCCCACAACATGTCCATCTTCTCCTCGCCGCACTCTTTCTTGGATAATTTAACTTCATTTAGATAGCAAACAGAGAAGCTCCTCCTTGAAACATCTACTTCTTCTCTCGCATCGCCGGCGTTGTGAGAATCCGGATAAACTAGAGAAGAGACTCGCCACAACGATGGAGAGATTGCAAAATTAGGAAGAGGGTAGTTGATCTTTGGAAAACTGAAATCTTCTGATGACACCATTATTTTTCGAACTACTTTGTTTGAACAGGTTTTCAAAAACAAAAAGTGGTATTGAGGATCATTTATTTTGTTGAAGTGGGCAAGTAATGGAATTGTGTAAGATTTTTTTTCCTTTTGGAAACATATATATATGCGGGTGTCGAAATGTAGATACTATATACAAGTGGTGGACATTAATGAGAGGATGGTCATCCCAGCAAGCGCCGGATTATTCGGAGGGCTAAAGAGAGAGAAAGAAATTTAGCGTTTAAACACATTATGTGAAAGGGATGGTTAACCCCCAACTTAATAGATGAGTCGGCTGAGGAGAGAATCAAAGTGGTTGGCCGGTTCGTCCACATTAATAATCACACTTAAGTAAGCTGGATGAGTGTTCAAATTTTTAATTAAAATTAATAAAGTGACACACATATAATGCTGAAAATATCTTCTTCATAAAGCTCAAGATTTGGATATTTTCAGGGCTAAAATATGCATGACTAATGGTTATGTATATCAAATTGGTTGTTTTAATGTGTGCTTTTCGGATATATGTGTAGACGGTAAAATCTACGGTTACAAATACAAGGGTCAAATCTTGTGTTGCGAGCTACTAACAATCTGATGGACTTGCGGGGAAGGCAATGAAGGCTATTAGGGTTGAGGTAGCACTAGGAAGACGTCAGAATATTTCGGCTGCTTGAGAGCTAGAATGCGAGAACTGGTAGGTGATTTCTGAAAACCTGATAAGAGGGTTTGCCTCTCCTTATATAGTGAACCCATGGGGATGGTATCTTAGTTGGATTCTGAATCCTATTCAGTAGAGGAGTTCCAATTTGGGAAGAAGATCAGATTCGTTCGCTTTATTAGTTGAGGCTTTCCAATTTTGGATAGGATACGAGATCCTACAATAAGAGGAAATTGAGTGGGATTCTGATCCTTTGTGGACTGTTGTGGGCAAATGGGCTGTACCCAATTTAGCTTAACTCGTAGGGTAGTCCAACTCATAGAGTAGGCAGTTCACAAGGTGAATTTAAGCATAGGCCCAATTGGAATTGGGCTAAGGCCTTTGGGCCATGACATTGTTATTTTGTTATTGGACCTCGTAAGGTCCAATATGATTTTTGGCCTATACAGTTTGTCCCCCACTCTTTAAGTTAAAGGGTATTTAGCTTAAAGATTAGATTCATTTACTCATATTTGGGATACATATAGGTCAGTATTCCTAGGAGGAAGACCTGGCCGTCATGGGTGTCCCTGAGACACGGTCAACTCGGTTCGATCTTAATAATCAAACCGAACAGAAAAAAGATTGCGAGGATCTCGTCTGAGGTAGTTCCAATTAATCACGTTTATGTTCACTTGGTTTGGCGGTACTTTGCGAGAGAATTGCATCAATCGAGTGGAGCGGGATGAGGCTTTGGTTAAATCCCAAAAATGGGACTGTCCGGCGCTGCTTGGGCTGTGGAGAGACCATGGGTCATAAAAATGGAAAACTGTGGAACACCAATATGGCTTGGAGATTGTCACACTATGATGGTTCGGGTGAGTAATTGAAGACCCTTGTCGTTCCATCTCGGGTGTTATAGGGTAGTCAAATGGAGAATCTATGGATCGGAGCTGAGTCGATTGGAGGCGTTATGTGACCTTTGGAGTTGCGCGTCAAGTGGTTGGTGAAGCTATCAAGAATCCGTGTATGTTGCATGAAGTGGCCGAATGGGGTTAAACAAAGTAATAAAAATGTAAACTTCAAGCCTCTAAAAGATTTGACCCGCAACAGACATCTAAGTTGTGCCTTATCAAGGTGACATGAGAGTCTCAGAAGCGAAATAACGAGGATAGACACGTGTCCTATTTCGTGTCAGTCGCCCGTGTGAGGTGCAAGAGGCAGGAAATTAAAAGTTTTTCCCTCTTGAGTCCCAATGCGGGCCTACCATGTGTCCTCTAGTGATAGGACCTGCCTTTAATATGAGGTCTCTTCGTTTCTGGGTTTATTTCAAATCACAAGACTTGACTTCAAGAGAGAGAAAACAAAAAGTCATAGAGTTTTTCTTTCAAAGGTTAGGTTTTTTCCAGCCAATCTCACAGTAAATTCTCGTTTTCCTTTCGGTTTTTTACTTGTTATTTGCTCCTTTTGTGTTCGTGAGTAAGTTTTGAGTATTTAGGCGTTGTTTTGAGGTAGTTTGAGGCTAAGTTGAATCTAGAGTTTGGGTTTTTGTGAGAAGAATGGTTTTTTTCTCAAGTTTTTGGGTGGTTTTCGAGTGGAAAGTGGTTTTTGGTTTTGGTCTGAAAGAGGGAGAAGAGGGGCAAATCTATCTTTTGAGAGGAATCCAACTAGGGTTGGTTTGGTCAAGCCGACTCACAGGTGACTAGTGATTGTTTCGATTTGTAATCTTGGCAGTGCCGAGTCATGAGGAAGTTGTGGATACTGGAAGTGGTGAATTCTAGGGCTAAGCAGTGCGGTGTCTCTTGTTAAAAAATTGTGTGGCTTTACATGTGGAGAGTGCATCGGCTGACTATTTGCCTAGTCGAGTGATGAAAACATGTCCGATGGAGATGATTATGGTAACGCTCCTACGAGCATCGTGCTTTCTGAAGGTGAAAAGCAAGCCTCAATTGGGGGTGTGAACATAGCGTTTCATGTGGGGCGCGCATCAAGGAATCTAAATGCAAAACCGAGCTAGAGTGGTTCCAGCGGTGGCAATTCGGATGACGATACTAGAACCGAGAGTGACTCTGACGTTGAGTCAGTTGGAAGGGAGGAGGTTTCGTCGACTAGTGACGATCATGGGGACGAGCCAAGCCACCACAGGGGTAGTATGCTGAATGACAATCCTCTTTCCAAGCTTGTCCTAGGGGACGCGTCGAGACTTAGGTATCTCTATAAGATACCCGAGTCGATAGAGATCAGGGTCCTTGCTTGGCATGAGAGGGTTGATTGGTCAGTGCCGGGTTAGATCAGCATATATGAGCAGACTCTGATTGTGGATTTAAGATTCCCGATACTGAGACTGACGCGGGAGGTGCTGAACCATTACGTGATTGCCCCTAGTCATTTAATGCCAAATGGATGGAGATTATTGGTTACCTTGGAGTATTTATGCACGAGTTGAAGATAGGGTTTGGAGTGGTGGATTTGCTCTTTGCTTATCATATTAAGAAGCATGGCAAAGAAAGGGATCGATACCTTTTTATGCTGTAGCATGACCGCAGACATTTAGTGATAGGGCTCAAGACCTATGATAAGAAGTGGAAAGATTTATACTTCTTTGTGAAGAGAGAACTTGTTTTTGGGGAGAACAGAGCCGGGGTGATCCCCTACTTCTAGCAGGCAACGGGTGAGTAATTTTAGAATCTTTAATTTTTGTTGGAGTACTGAATCTCATTGTTCCTTTTTTTGCAAACTTGTCTTACAACCACACGTTGCTGGGGTTACTTGTTGAGGAGAGGAGCCATGGCATACTTGCTGTTGAAATGTAAAATAGGAAATAGAATTATTCTCTTTGTAATATAGGAAATAGAATTATAATAGGAATAGGAAATAGAATTATAATATGAATGTAACAATTTACTTCTTTTATTAGTTTTTTGTTTTTGCTATAAATTCATTGTACATTTCATTATGAATACACAAGAAAATATTTCTCCACATGGTATCAGAGCCAAGTGTTTGAAATTTCAAATTTTTTTTTCTTCTCTCTTTCTTAGAATTTTTTTTTCGACGACTGTTCTCTGGCAACGATCAGAATCTGGTCTAATCACACCAGACTGATCGTCTTCCCATCGTCGTCAGAACTCGAGTGATTTCGTCGCCAGCCGTCGTTGCACACGCCTTCACGCGCCGCTCGTTTTTCCGGCAGCCCCTCCTCTGATCTACTTTTCCGACGAGCGTGAGTTCTCACCGCCACCAGAATCTTGTTCCTTTCCACCTTGTCGGCAAATCCCTTCAAGGTGTTTCCGTCAGCTTCTGCTTCGATCTAGTTTTTTGGCAAGTGTTCTGTTTTTTCGACAAGTATTCTGTTTTTCTGGCGAGTATTCTGTTTTTTCGGTGCATGTAAGTTTCTGCTTTTCTTTCAGCTTCAAGACACTCTGACCTTCTCATGGATTCCTCAAAATCAACCTCTCAGTCACATACAAGTGGTTTTTCTTTTTTTATCTCTCCCTCCCATCACCACTGAGCGATTAATTGAGACTGCTAAATATTCATCATGGGCTGCCTCTGTTGAATTATGGTGTATGGGTCAAGGTCTGGAGGATCACTTGACCACCAAAGCTGCTGATATTACGTCAGATAAGTCTTCCTGGACTAAAATTGATGTTATGCTGTGTAGTATGTTATGGCAAACTATTGATCCCCCTCTTCACCCTATTTACAAATCTTATTGCTCTTGTGTTGATATTTGGAGTCAGGCTAAACTTCTCTATACAAATGACATTCAGCGTTTATATTCTGTTATGTCCAAGTTAGTTCATCTTAAACAACATGATATGAATATGTCGGACTTCCTTGGTAAGATGGCCTCCCTTAAGACAGAATTTAATCTGCTGTTACCTGCTGGTAAATCTGCGGCAGAAGATTTGGCTCAACGGGACAAGTTCTTTATGGTCTTGACACTTGCAGCTCTCGGTCCAAATCTTACACCTGTTCGAGATCAAATTCTTTCTGGATCCACCGTGCCTTCCCTTGATGAAGTGTTTGCCAGATTACTTCGGGTTTCCTCCCCTACTACGGTGCATTCCCTAGGTGACTCTTCGGTCCTTGTTTCTCAGTCCCACACTTTTCGAGAACAAGGCGATCGAAGTGGCAGAGGAAATCGGCCCAAGTGTAGTTATTGTCATCAGTAGGGGCATACCAGAGAGAAATGTTTTAAGTTACATGGTTGACCTACCCGAGCTGCTAATATTGCTTAGGTTGATCACTCTGATCTTCATTCCGAGTCCTCTACAGTGCCAGCTTAGCCCTCCTTAACTCTCATAGGTACTGATTATGATGAATACTTACAGTATCAGGCCAGTAAGCAGTCTTCTTCATCCATTGCCTTCGTCGTTCAAACGGTTAATTCAGTTGCTTGCCTTTCTCAGTCTTCCGCTTTAGGAACTTGGGTCCTAGATTCAGGTGCCTCGGATCATATTTTTGGTAACCGTCGTTTACTTACTCATATTACAAATACTATATATTTACTTCCTGTTACTTTAGCCAATGGGTCTAAAGCCGATGTTCAAGCTATTTGATGTGCAAAACCCCTCCCCTCCTTAGCATTAGACTCTGTGCTTTATATTCCCAAATGTCCATTTAATCTCGTGTCTGTTAGTAAACTTACCCGCTCCTTAAATTGCTCTATTCGTTTTGATACTAACTCTGTTGTTATACAGGATTGCGACACGGGACGGATGATTGGCATAGGACGTGAGTCACAGGGTCTCTATCATCTCCATATCCCATCTACAGCATGCATTGTCTCCGAGTCTCCGGATCTCCTTCATAATCGTTTGGGCCATCCTAGTCTTTCCAAACTTCGAAAAATGATCCCAAGTCTATCTAAATTATCATCCTTGAGTTGTGAGTCGTGTCAGCTTGGAAAGCATACTCGTAGTTCTTTTCCAAAGCGTGTCAATAAACGGGCTGCGTCTCCCTTTGAGTTAGTGCATTTAGATGTGTGGGGTCCTTGTCGTGTTAACTCTACTTTGGGATTTAAATATTTTGTTATATTTATTGATGACTATTCTCGTTGCACTTGGTTATTTCTTATGCGCTCTCATTCTGAATTATTTTCCATATTTTCATCATTTTGTGCTGAAATTAAGACTCAACACAATACTACCATTCATATATTACGAAGTGATAATGCTCGTGAATATTTCTCTGATTCCTTTACTAAATTCATGACATCTCAGGGAATTCTTAATCAGTCTTCTTGTGCTTATAGTCCCCAACAGAATGGCATTGCTGAGCGTAAAAATAGATACCTCATTGAAACTGCTCGCACTCTTCTTTTACATAGCCATGTCCCTTTCTAGTTTTGGGCTGACGCGATTCTAACCGCCTGTTACTTAATAAATTGCATGCCTTCTTCTGTCTTACATGACCAGGTTCCCCACTCCATATTATTCCCTGATACTCTATTATTTTCTCTTCCCTCGCGTGTCTTTGGGAGCACCTGTTTTGTTCACATTTTTCCTCCTAGTCAGGATAAACTGTTAGCCAAGTCTACGAAATGTATTTTCTTAGGGTATTCACATCTTTAGAAGGGCTACAAGTGTTATTCTCCTGCCACACATCGCTACTTCATCTTTACTGATGTTACGTTCTTTGAGTCTTCTCCATTTTTTCCTCATCCTCCAGTGGAGTCTGATTTAGTAGTGGATGTTCTACCAATTCCATACGTTGCTTTCCCACCTTCGTCTATTTTGATACCTCTACTAATACCACTCTTCCTATCGACAATAGTCTTGTTCCTTTTACAGGTGATCTTGACGTTCCCGCTGCCGTTCCTGAGATCCTTGTTACTATAGGTCCTGTGCCCAATTCCTCCAATGCCACGGTCCTGTGTCCAGCTGATCAGTTTCCCATTGCTATTCGTAAAGGTATGTAGTCTACACGCAACCCTCATCCCATCTACAATTTTTTGAGTTATCATCGTTTATATCCTTTATATTATGCCTTTGTCTCCACCCTTTCTTCTGTTTCTGTTCCTTACAATGTTCATGAGGCACTTTCTCACCTCGGGTGGTGTCAGGCAATGGTTGAAGAAATGTCTGCTGTGCATCATAATCATACTTGGGAGTTAGTTTCCTTACCTCTGGGCCATTCGACTGTTGGTTGTCGATGGATTTACACTGTAAAGGTTGGTCCAGATGTTAAGGTTGATCGGCTGAAAGCCCGTTTGGTGGCCAAGGGATACACTCAGATCTATGGGATAGATTATTTTGACACTTTTTCTCCTGTTGCTAAGATGTCTTCCGTCCGGTTGTTCTTTGCTATGGCTGCCATTCGGAACTGGCCTATGCATCAATTGGGTTGTTTTCTATATGGTCTAAAACAGTCTCCTCGTGCTTGGTTTGGACGATTTAGCACAGTTATCCAAGAGTTTGGTATGATTCGATGTGAGTCTAATCACTCTGTTTTCTATAGACATACATCATCAGGGCAGTGTATCTATCTGGCTGTCTATGTCGATGATATTGTTATTACAAGAATTGATCAAGATGGCATTGGACAGTTGAAGCAACACTTGTTCAAACACTTTCAGGCGAAGGACTTAGGGCTACTCAGATACTTTCTTGGCATAGAAGTCGCTCAGTCTAAATTTGGTATTGTTATTTATCAAAGGAAGTATGTACTGGATATTCTAGAGGAAACAGGGATGTCAGATTGCAGACCAATAGACTCTCCTATGGATCCTAATTTAAAACTTTCACCTGGACAGGGGGAGCCTCTTACTGATCCTGGAAGGTATCGAAGACTTGTTGGAAAACTTAACTATCTTACTATCACACAACCGGATATTTCCTTTTCTGTCAGTGTTGTGAGTCAGTTCCTTCAAACTCCGTGTGATAGTCATTGGGATGCAGTTGTCCGGATTTTGAGGTATATCAAGGGAGCACCAGGTAGAGGCTTACTGTATGAAAATAAGGGTCATTCGCATATTGTCGGATATTTAGATGCTGATTGGGCAGGTTCTCCATCTGATAGACGTTCTACCTCAGGATTTTGTGTTCTTGTTGGAGGAAACCTAGTTTCATGGAAAAGTAAGAAACAAGCGGTTGTTACAAGGTCAAGTGCTGAAGCAGAGTATCGTGCAATGGCCTTAGCCACTTGTGAGCTGGTTTGGTTAAAACAACTAATTCAAGAGTTGAGATTTGTCGAAGTATCACAAATGAAGTTACTCTGTGATAATCAGGCTGCCCTTCATATTGCTTCAAATCTAGTGTTTCATGAGAGGACTAAACACATAGAAATTGATTGTCACTTTGTTCAAGAGAAAGTTCTATCAGGGTGTATTGCAACTAGTTATGTCAGTTCCAACGACCAGTTAGCAAACATCCTCACTAAGTCTCTCAAAGGCTCTCGTGTTGACTTTATTTGTAACAAGCTTGGTGCATATGACTTATATGCTCCAGCTTGAGAGGGAGTGTTGAAATGTAAAATAGGAAATAGAATTATTCTCTTTGTAATATAGGAAATAGAATTATTCTCTTTGTAATATAGGAAATAGAATTATAATAGGAATAGGAAATAGAATTATAATAGGAATGTAACAATTTACTTCCTAGATTAGTTTTTTGTTTTTGCTATAAATTCATTGTACATTTCATTATGAATACACAAGAAAATATTTCTCCACACTTGGGATTCCAGACGAGGATAGGAATTACAGCTTTGTACTGGTGGAGTCAAACCTTAGGTAAAGTCATTTGTGGAGACACATTTTGGAAATAATTCAAGGTATCTCGTTTCTACCCTGGAGGTTGCTGTTGTACGTTTTGTTGGTTCGGTAATGCAACTTCCTTATCTTTGGTAAGTCAAATCTACACCCTCTAACCCCACAAGAACTCTCCGTTGTAGAAGAAAGAATGAAAAGACATTTCCAAGTCCCCAGTGTCAAAGACCTTCGCGAGAAAAGCCGAACCGAGTCGGCCAAAAAGAATAGGAGAACTGAAACAAGTGATACCTCCATTCCTGTTGGGCTTGTTCCACCTAATCCCATCTAGAAGACTGTGCAGCCTACTGATCCGGCTCTGCAGGTGGAGGTTCCTAACAATGAGGTCGTGAAAATTTCCATCCCTTTCTTTGCTTTGACGTATTACGACACTACATTTGTCAAGACCGTGGTGGAATCTCACTCGCTCCTTGAAGATGAACAGCTTTTGGCACGGATAGACGCTATTTCGCTGGCCGAGTGGACGACCACCCAAATGTTTTAAGTAACTATTTTCGTAGAGTTACGTTCTAAGTTTTTGGTTTATTGTCACTAATGCTTTGTTTCGTTGTTTGTAGGCTTTGTCTAGAGGAAATCATCTTCAGAAGTTGGTATCCACTCAAGAAAAGCGGAACAAAGACTTGGCGGAGACTAACTCTTAGTTGAGGAGCCAATTGGTGGCTGTGGAGGGGAGGGAGAAGGAGTTGCGGGTCAGCCAGAAGGATCTTCATTCCCAACTCTTAAAGGCTCAGTTGGAGTTGGACTCTGACCGAGCCGAATGAGAAGCAGAGAAGGTCGAGCTCGTGAAGAGGCTCGAGTCGGTGGCCATGAAGGCGGTTATCAAAACTCGCTCAGAGCTGATGGAAGAATTTAAGGCTAGCAAGCAGGGTGGACGGGAGTCGGATGAGAATATTGACATGTATAGATTTTTCCTTGTCGAACTGGAAGGAGGAGCTGAGCTAGTTGTTGATGACCCCGAGCTAGCAGAGCCAAAGAAGGACTTGGTTGTCCCAGAAAATGGCAGTGTCAAGCAGAGAAAGGTTGATGGTCTTGATATTGAGGGGAAGAGAACCTTGGCCCTTACTGAGGAGATTGCGCTAATTGAAGAAGCAGTCGTGCTGGATGAACATGGAAGAACTGAGGAGTAGGCCCAGCCTTAGCTTTGTTTTCTTTTTTGTTATCTTTTTGTAAAGTGTCTTGTGCACTGAATGTTGATTTTAGCCCTTAGAGCTTATTTTTAATGATGAGGGTTAGACCTTTTTTTTTTTTTTGTTTACAAAGTTCTTTTAACTTTAAATGTTTGCATGTCTCTTCGATTTATGTGATTTAACCATATGTGGCATCAATCATGTGTGAAAGGCATAGCCCTTATAGCCCATGGGGCGTATTTCATAAACAAAAACTAAACATTTAACTTGCTAAATAATACCTCACTTTTATTAATGAATAAAAGAACATAGATCCGCCCTAGAGCGGAATTTACTTGGAATGATTTCGGGGGGAGTGGACAGGCCTACCCTATCCACCATTGCATAATAGAGTGGAGTCGAACGTCGTCAGAAGTGATAGGCCTTTAGGTGGATCATGTTCCAGCTGTTAGTGCTATTCTTCCCCTCCGGTGTTTGTAGTTGGTAGGCTAGCGCTCATTTTCCCACAACCTTGGTGATCTTGTAGGGCCCTTCCCATGTTAAGCCAAGTTTGTTGGCTCCTAGTTCCCTAGTGTTTTGGAACACTTGGCATATAACTCAGTCTCCTACTTTGAAGACTCCAGCTCGGACGTTCTTGTTGTAATGTCGAGCCATTTTTTGCTAGTAAATAGCATTGCGGATGAGCGCCTGATCACTCAGCTTATCGACAGTGTCAAGGTTGTAGTACAATTGTCGCCCATTAGAGTCTTTGTCCGTCTATTGGAGCCAAGTCAAGGAAATTGACACTTCTGCTAGAATTACTGCTTCTGAACCATAGGCCAAGGAAAAAGGTGTTTCTCCCATAAAAGACCTAGCCATGGTGCGGTAAGACCATAGTACCCTCGGGAGTTCATCAGCCCAAGCTTTCTTCGCTTTCTGGAGCCTCTTTTTCATGGTTTAGAGGATAGTCTTATTAGATGATTCGATAGCCCGTTCGCTTGGGGGTAGCGTGACTTGGAGAAGTTGAGCTTGATCCCCCACATTTTGTAGAAGTCTTGGAAGCCGATGCTTATAAACTAAAAGCGTTGTTGGTGACTATTTCCTTTGGTAATTCGAACTAGCAGATGATGTTCTTCCATATAAAGCTTTTCATTTCACGGTCCTTGACTTGGGCGAAAGCTTCTGTTTTTATCCATTTGGAAAAGTAGTCAGTGAGCACCAGCATATAGACTCGTTGCCCTGGTGCTGTTAGGAGCTTCCCTACGATGTTCATCCTCCACTTCATGAATGGCCAAGGGGTGAGGATGAAGCTGAGCCGTTCCGAGGGGGAATGTGATATCTTCGCAAAACACTGGCAACTTTCGCAACTTTTGAATTACTTGGTTGAATTGGATCGCATGGTGGGCTAGTAGTAACCTGCCGTAAGTGCCCTATTGGCGAGGTTGCGTCCCCTGGAGTGGTTACCACACTCGCCTTTGTGGAGTTCTGCAAGCACATGATTTGCTTCCTCAAGGGTAATGCATTTGAGGTATGGTCCTAAAAATGACCTTCTTAGCACGTGGCCCTCATGGATGATGAGTCATGTCGCTTTAGCTTTCAACCTCCTTGTCTCATTCTTGTCATTTGTTAGTTTGTCGTTTTTCATTTAATGGAGGATGGGAGTCATCCATGATTTATTTGGGCCAACTGGTGCGACTTCGGTCGAGTTGGTTGTAATTGTCGATGCTTGTAGGTGTACTAGGGGGATCGTTATTGGGTACTAGGTCTCCAGAGTCGAACCAAGATTTGTGAGAGCGTCTGCATGGGATTTTTCGGTCCTTGGGACCTAGGCAATCATGATCTCTTCCAATGATGATTAGAGCTCTTTGGCCAGTTTTAGATACAAAGTCATCTTAGTGTCCCGTGCTTGATAGGAGCCTTGGAGTTGGTTCACCACTAGTTGTGAGTCGAATTTGACTTTTAATTTTTTTATCCCCATTTTCTTGGCAAGTAAGAGTCCAGCGATCAGCGCCTCGTATTTGACCTTATTATTGATTGCTGTGAAGCTGCACCGTATGCCTTGTTGGAAATTATCTCCTTTTGGGGAGATGGGGACTAGTCCCGCTGCCGTTGATGTTGCTTAAGCCATCCACTGATAGAATCCACTTGGACGGTGCATGATCTGTCAAACATAGGAGTTCCTTCTCCGCCTAAATAGAAGTGCTAGGTGTTAAGTCGGCAATAAAGTCAGCTAGCACTTGAGACTTGATTATCGTACGGGGTTGAAAGGAGACATCAAACTCGCTTAATTCTACTGCCCATTGAATGAGCCGACCCGAGTGGAGTATCTTCATCAAGGGATAGGAAGTCAAGACTATGATTGGGTGGCATTGAAAGTATGGCCGCAACTTCCGTGTGATTGTGATTAGGGTGAGTGCTAGTTTTTCAAGTTGGCTATACCGTGTCTCTGCGTTGAGCAAGGACTTGCTGGTGTAGTAGACTAGCAACTATTTTCCTTCTTCCTCTCGGATCAACACGACAGATATGGCGAATTTAGACACCGCCAGATAAGTGAAGAGTTGTTCCCCTGTCTTTGGCATGGAAAGTAGTGGAGGTGAGTTAAGTACCGTTTCAGATGAATCAATGCCTTTTCACATGCTGGAGTCCATTCAAACTTCTTTGATTTCCTGAAGGAGGCGAAGAAGAGGGGGCATTTCTACGCCAACTTGGAGATAAACTGGCTCAATGAGACTATTCTCCATGTGAGGCGCTCCACGTCTTTTATGCAAGTGGGGGATGAGATGCCCAGGATTGCCTGATCTGATCTGGATTGGCCTCAATGTCGTGCTGTGTTACCATGTACCTTAGAAATTTTTCGAATGAGACATCGAATGAGCATTTGGCTAGATTTAGGTTCATATTGTATTTTTCGTAGCACCTCGAAAGCCTGTTGAAGGTGGTCGAGGTGTTGCTCAGCGATTAGGGACTTTACCAGCATGTTGTCGATGTATACTTTCATGGAGTCTCTTGGTAGATTGGCGAACATCTTGTTCACTAGGCACCGATAAGTGGCACCAGCTTTCTTTAAGCTGAACGGCAACACTTTGTAACAATAGATGCCTTGTTCGGTGATAAAAGTAGTCTTTTCTTGGTCATCTGGGTGCATCAGTATTTGGTTATATCCCGAGAAGGCGTCCATGAAGCTCAGTAGTTGATGTCTGGCTGTAGCGTCCACTAGCATATCTATATAGGGTAGAGGGAAGGAGTCTTTGGGGCAAGCTTTGTTTAAATCGATGAAGTAAATGAAAACTCTCCACTTCCAATTCTTTTTCTTCGCTACCACCACGTTTGCTAGCCAATCTAGGTAATGAACTTCTCAGATAGAGCCGTTGCTCATGAGTTTCTCTACCTCTTCGTTGATTACTTTGTTCCTTTTGGGAGCAAACTTTCTTCTCTTCTGTCTTACAGGGGGGTAGTCCAAGTCGGCATTTAGTTGGTGCGTTATAGCCTCGGGGTTGATCCCGATCATGTCGGATGGGATTGTACAAAATAGTATTGGTTCTCTTTCAAGAAGTCTACGAGTCTTGTTCGAATATTAGGTGTGAGCTAGGCTCCCACTCGTGTTTTTTGGTCTGGGTGATCCGGATGTAGTTGCACTTGGTCCAACTCCTCCATAGCTTGTTGTTTCGGCTCTACTCCTCCAGCTAGATAGGATTATAATTGCTGCATTGTGCCTCGTTTAAGTTTGAAGACGTTGTGATAGTAGTCTCTAAAAGCCTTCTAGTCCCCCTTGATCTCTTTGATTCCTCACTTGGTTGGGAAACAGATAGTCTGGTAGAAAGTGGAAGCGATAGCCCGCATGTCGTGAATCCACAATCGGCCCATGGTGTACTTTTGCTCTGAGCTGAATCCTACGAGGAGAGTTGAGCAACGGTTGATGTTGGACTCATTTAGTCTCATGACCTTGAATGCTTCAACGAACATGATGTTAGCTGAAGAGCCGAGGTCTTCAAGGATTCGCCTGACGATGATGTTGGCGATTTGGAGAGTAATCACAAGTGCGTCGTGATGGGGATTTAGTAGAGTCGCTGCTTCATTGTCAACGAACTCTATAGTCAAGTTGGTAGCTTTTTGTAGTGACGGTCTAGAATGTTGGAGTTGTGTGTTGGTTGTGGCTCGGGCGTGGCGCTTTGCTAATGAGTATCCCACCCCACTTACTTTTGATCCGCCTAAAATAACGTCATACATTCCATCTGTCGGTGGGGCTTTTGGAGGGGGAATGACTTAGCAATCCTTGTTTGCCATGATGCTTTTTCCTTTGTCAGATAAGAATTTCCGGAGGTGAACTCTTTTTAACAACTCAACTGCTTCAAGGTGTAGGACGATGCAATCTGCGGTGATGTGGCCATGGTCCCTATGGTACTCATACCATTTGGAGGTGTCTCTTTTTGCTCTGGCATGCTTCAATTTGGCCAACCATCTGACTACCTTACGTCATAAGACATTGGAATATTTTGGCGGCTTGAGAGCTAGAATGTGAGAGCTGGTAGGTGATTTTTGAATACTTGATGAGAGGGTTTGCCTCTCCTTATATAGTGAATGCATGGGGCTGGTATCCTAGTAGAATCATGAATCCTATTCAGTAGAGGAGTTCCAATTTGGGCAGAAGATCAGATTCGTTGCCTTTATCAATTGAGGCTTCCTAATTTGGATAGGATACGAGATCCTACAAGAAGAGGAAATTGAGTGGGATTCTGATCTCTTTATGGACTGTTGTGGGCGAATGGGCTGAACCTAGTTTGGCTTAACTCGTAGGGTAATCCAACTCATAGAGTGGGCAGTTCACAAAGTGAATTTAAGTGTAAGTCCAATCGGAATTGGGCTAAGGCCTTTGGGCCGTGACATTGTTATTTTATTATTGGACCTCGTCAAGTTCAATATGGTTTTTGGCCCATACAAGATGTTAAGAATATTAAAAGATAAAAAAATTTGCTTATGCATATTACGTATAAAAAGATAAAATATATATATATATTTTTTTTTTAATGCTTCAAAATATTAAATTTTTGGTCTTCAGCTGTCTTAGGACACACAACTCATTTCAAATTACAATTTGATATAGGATGATATAATATTTATGATTTACTATAAACTGTTTTTTTTTTTTTTTAATTTTTTTTAGCACTTTAGAGCACGACTAAGTATAAAGTTAAATTATTATGTGTGCGTTAATACATGAATTACAGTCCTTTCAAAAATATGTTTTTATCAAAGAGGATGGAAAGAATTACATGCTCGATTGAACATAAATGGTTATTGATGTCTTACAATAAGGTAAAATATTTATAACATACCAAATTATTATTATTATTATTATTATAAGAAAAATAATAAAAGGAAATTCAATTAAATCGCGAGTAAAACTAATTATATAATCAATCATATTGTGATTTATTTAGGCTGAATTGACATGTAATAAACATGAATTTATGTTCAGAAAAGTTTATTAATTTCACCAATAATGCTCGATCTGTGTATTAACATTGAATACTCAAGAGAAAAAACAAAAGAAAAAAACTCAAAATCTATATAGAATAGAAGAGATGCTATCCATTATTAGGGGTGTTCAAAATTTAATCTCGTCCAATCAAACCAACCAATCCAATCCAAACCAGTCCAATTTTGATCTGTTTTGGTAATTTAATTGAATCGGATCGGATCTCAATTTGAGAATCCAATTGATTTGGATCTGTTATTGGATTTGCTAAGTAAATTTATTTATACCAATCCAATTATGCCTTTTAATTTATAAACTTTATTGTGACAATAAATTTTTAGTTTTAATACTTAATAGATTTATTTTATTGGGATTATTTTCATTTTTTATTTATCTTTGTAATTGACACCTAACTTATGTTCTCTATAATATAATTATTTGTTTAAAATTTGAATATAATCATTTTTTAATGTTTAAATAATATAATAGTTCTCTAAGACTAAATTATTAATTATGAAATAATAAAACTTTGACAAAAGTTCAATAGGGTGTATAATTGAAGTAAAATCAATTAATTCAAATAGTATTTTAATTTTTAATTTTGTAATGTATCAATAAAAAAGGCTTGAATAATCATTTTGTAAATACTACGATCCATATTATAAGATCAAACTCATAAAAGATAATTATTAAGGATATAATAGGTTTTTTTTTTATATATTTTGACTAATTTTTTTAGTAAATAATATCTATACAAATAAGTGTCATTTTTTGGTCTTTTAGAACGTTTGTGTTTCATTAGTGTTCATAAACCTCCATCCTCATTTTGATTTTCTCCATATTCCACATCTTACACTTAATCTGTATATTCAAAATAGATACATTATCATTCAATAAACATTTAAAAAAAACTCACGAGTTTCATTATCTTAAAAAAATTAAACTTAAATTCAACTATTTAATTATAAAACGATATAATACTCCTAAATTAAAAAAAAAAAAAAATAAATAACAGTTGGAAAAAACTGCATTATTATAATTTTTCTTTTGTTCATATATAATCAAATCCTTATTTCCTTTTTCTATTTCTTATTTGGATACTTTAAATATAGTTTGGCCCTATAACCTGCTGATAAAGTTAACTTTTAAATCCATTCTGTAATTATGGGTCTGATTATTATTATATATTAATATATTTAATAAGTTATATATAATACCATAACTGATTATAAAAATATAATTAACATGTAATGTACAACTTGTATAAACGTGGGCTCCGTTGGTGTGCCAATTGGGAATACTCTTTTAGTATTCCCAAAAAAGTTAAACAGAAATATCCAAAAACTTTGATTTTTGGGAATACTACTCCCAATATATTCAACTTTTTAAAACCCTTAAATTGATAATTTAATTAAATAACCCTAAATATTTTTAAAAAATTACAAAAAAACCCCAGTAATTCATATTTACCATAATCCGGCGGTGGTGCGCGCTGTCCGTATTGACATTGGGTTGGGGGTGTTTTTGTTAACTTTTAAGATTTTATTTAGGGGGTGTTTTGTAAATAAACAAATATATGGGGTATTTATTAATTATAAATCTACATCGTAATATCCGCCCAATTCAATTTTTTTAACTTTTTTCAGAAAACTTTTCCCAAAAACACCCAATTATGAACCAAACGAAGCCGTGATTTTTATAAAAAGACATCAAACTTGTATCAGTACGTAAACAAATTTGCGTTTGTTTACACCCGATATTAATTTAAAACAAAAAAAATTGGTTGGAACACGAAAGATAAATTAGAATTCATATTCTTATATAAGATATCATTAATACTCAAACAAAATCATCCTTCACCACAAGAAAATGGCTTCCTCCTACGCAAATCCTTGACGCGAGAGCTGACGCTAGAGTTGCCATAATATAACGACACTATTTTCGTTGACGATTTATTTAATATCTCGACACAATGAGTATTGATATACGGTGTGTACTCGGTTCAATGCATTTTTCGCGTCAGAGTATTTGTAATAGAGAATACTATGTTACTCACGATCTTACTAACCATCTTATTATCCTTTGTGAAAATGGTTCCTCCTACGCAAATCCTTGACGCTGAGAGCTGACGCTAGAGTTGCACATATATAACGACACTATTTTCATGTTGACGATTTATTTTAATATCTCGACACAGAGTATGAATACGGTGTGTACTCGTTCAAGGCCATGTCTTGCGTCAGAGTATTTGTAATAGAGTAATACTATGCTTACTCACGATCTTACTAACCATCTTATTATCCTTTGTAAATATAACGCATAGTACGGGTATCATACTCATAGTACGGGTACCATATGTAATTTTAACAAAGATAATAAGACTGTTAATAAGCCCGTGAATAAACATAACATTATTGTTTGCAATAAATTACATTCTCGACAACATTTCTCAATGCAATTTTCTGATGTCAGCCTACTGGTTGACTACCAACACGAAGTTGCGTCATGGCATGATCACCACGTGATAACATGGTTGGCCCAACGCTAGTTCAACGTATCAAAGTAATTGTAATCATGTTCCGTCGAAATGTGGCATATGTAATCACTGTAAATAAGCTGACCATGCACATCCTAATTAATTATACCACTTCAAACACTTGTCTTAGTTATTTCCACTTGAATTTTTTTTTTTCAGAATTAATATATAATAATATTGAAGTGTATGTTTCTATATATTTTAATTATTAAAAAGAATGAATTGTTGTTGTTACTGTTTTGTACATCCTTCAAATTAAGCTAATAAAAGTGTTCATTAATTAGTAATATGAAGGTTTAGTGGTGGTGCTGGTGGTGACTGGCAGATATATTTAATTTTCAAGTGTATTAATGTTAAAGCCAATCCTCAATTAGAGCTGTCTATTTCCATTTGCAGATTACAAAGGGAATACGAATTACTAAATCAATCAATTTATTATTCCTTCTTTTTATACTTTGACTACTCTCTATAATATGACATTCGCAATCAACACCTTTGATGTTCAGTACTAACTAATCAATCAGAATTTAATATGTTCTGAAAAATTTACACATCAAATACCAATTACAAGAATATATATATATATATATATATATATATATACCAATTTGATTTTAATTAATTTATACCTATAATTTAAAGCTTCACATTGCAAGTTATAAAAATGAAATTAGCTGAAAGGCCTGTTGACACGAGGGTTTCCTTTTTTTCTATAAAAAATGAAAATTTTAAAAATTTGCAGAATCTTTACCAATCTAGTCAAGAAATTAATATGGATAGAGTGAAATACATTTCATAACCATTTTTGGGTGGTTGAGCGGTTTGATAAAGACTTTCAAGTATATTAGTCAAAGGGTCATAAATTCGAATCTCTCTTCAAGTACTAATAGAGTAATTACTGGAGCTCTTTCCTAACTAGTAGTTCCAAGGTGGTCCAGAGTGAGTAGCTGAATTAAGGCAAAAACTCTGGAATTGGCAGAATAAGGGATTTTGTTTTTATTCAACGAAGAGGAAGAACATACCCAAAGTTAGAGAGAAATGATGAATTTTTGTTTTGAATTGATCAAATATAATAGTTAATTAACAAAGAGAATTTAGTTAAAGAGGATGACAAATTTCTTATCCAAAATAAATGTAGTTGATACTGTAAACAAAGCAAAGAAAACATAATAAAATTGCAAACTGGGTAACCGAAATTGCATGTTTTTATGCACCTTTTTAACAAATAAAATAAAAATGGCTTGAAATGGGTTACTTTCTCTTTGTCCTAATTGGCAACCTTAGTTGTTATTTAACTCCCCTCTTTCTCCTTTGTTTTATTTGTACATGCATCCTCTCTTCACATTGCTTTTATTGATTAATATCAGAGGGCCTCTTTTAGGTATGTTTTTGCAATCTTTTCTTTCTCATTCTTTCATTTTAGTAGGGTCAACATTTCATTCTAGGGTTTATTTTATTTTCCCCATGAGAGATCACTTAGTATTGAAAGCATTAAAAACACTCTTTTTTTTCATAATATTCAAAAGGGATGTTTGATATTTTTTAAAGGGGATTTTAATTTTTTTTTTGAGGGGGTTTTTGATCATTATAGCGGGAAAAATGAAATAAACCCCTTTCATTCTATTGTATTTTTAATTTCAAGATTAAGAAAATTCTGAAGATGCAGTAGAAATGAACCCATTTGGCCACCTTCCATGTGTTTGCTTATTTTTTAGTTTATTTTATGGGGCAATTGAAAGGGAGTGTGGTGGGATAAAAAGGCTAAAGAGCCTAACCAAGCCTAATCTTGTTGGACTGAAAATCAAAATCTCATCTGAATCAAAGCTTAAAGGTAAAAGCAATTGACTTTTAAACTAGCTTTTTGACAGGTAGGGTCAAAAATGACTGCAACACCAGTAAATAATGAACAAAATACCTCTGTTTCCAGCTTCAATAGAGGCAAAATTAGTGCCATTTGTTATGTCACCCAATCTCTTATTTAGATACTAGAATGCATTAAATCACGAAAATAGTACAACACATGCTACACGATATGCTAGTTTCTAACTGCAAATATGGGAGACGTAATCCATTGAGAACCTTAAAGACCATGAATTCATAACTTTCATACAAGTTGCTTAGGCAGTTAGGATAAGAAATCACAGCAAACATCTCTAATTTTTTTTTTTTTCTGTGATATAGAAGATGAAACCATTAAAATACATGTTTCATCGTCTTGACTGAAATTATGATAAGTTAGAAATACGTACATTACATGTTTAGTTTCGCTAAAGATAAGAGCTCAACCATCACGATTTTATTTCCTGCAACAAAATTCTTTACTTTCACTTTTCTAACAAGACTTCTTATACCTATTTCTACCTTTTCTTTGGACTAAGTTAGTTATGGTCAAGCAAATAGCAACTTATCCAAAGCATGTTTAATTCCATAAAATTGCCAGTTTCGTGGAAAGCAAAACTCTAGAAAGTACTAAATTACCATTTCGCAGCTGAAAAGTTGTTGCAGGTTAGGGCCTATCTGATTGGTACAGAGCTTGTCTAACGAGATAATAATAATCCATGGAAACTCCAGCAAGCCAAGGTGTAGCCGGTGGCAAACCGTTAACAACATTTGTGCAAACAGACTCCAATACTTTCAGAGAAGTCGTGCAGCACTTAAAAGGTCCATCAGAGAGTGAAGCAGGTACACAAGAAGGAGCAGCTGCAAAGATAGCAGGCACAAAGCGGCAGACTTCTAAACTCCATGAGAGAAGGCACTACACAAGGCCCAAGCTCGAAATAGTCAAATCTCCAATCAATTTCAGACCTGGTTCATCTCCATCAAGATCAGGAAACTCCAGTATTCTTCCAAGTCCTGTGGGTACCCCATCTACAATTTTTTCAAAGCTGTCCATAGGAGAAGAGGAAAACAAAGAAGAACAAGCAAAGAGTGAATTGAATAGCCACGAAGAAGAGAAAGCCATCAAAGAGAGGAGGTTTTATTTGCACCCATCACCACGGTCTAAACCAGAACATACTGAACCAGAATTGCTTACCTTGTTCCCTCTAACATCTCCCAGGACAAGTAAGACACCTTGAATTTGATAGAGCATCGCCTCCAATTACAACTTCGTTTATTTCCAATAAAATACATATATAGAGTACATAGGCAAAGCAACTTGATTTTGTAACAAACCTCATCTGCTTTTCAGCAATTGAGTGTCTTGTACCAGATTATAATGCAATTTAGCAGCAGGTTGTGATGATGTATATTTTTTCCTCACCACTGACATTATAGATGATGTATGTGAATAAAAGAAAAGGAAGGACAGAGCAAGGTTGCTGAAAACGAACAAAGGAGAAAAAGTCTAGTGCTAAAATGGAAAATTTTGAGGCATCTATCTAACTATAGATCAATTCATCAAGGTATGCTCAATTGTACATATTACGGAATTTATACTCCTTGAATATTCTTGTCCAATAGCCTTTCTAGGAGCTAAATTTATTTGTTTACAAAAGCTGTCCACATCAACAAAGTCAGAAGGGACTTGTGTGATATAAAAGCCAAAAATTTCATCCAATAGGAGGACTAGTCTCCAAATCTTTAGCATATATCCTTCTTCTAAGTAGGTCTTAAGTCTTTGTTTTTCTCAGAAATCTACACTCATATGTTATATGACCAAAGTTTACCATAATATGCATAAATTGTGTTTTTATCTCGCTGTTCCTCTAGAGCACGAATTGGTAATGGTTAACAGAATATACCTTTGGTTTTATCATAAAACAAATTATTTCTAGCTAATTAGATTACGTATATTATTGAGTCATATTTTTTCTTTCTCATTAATTGATTTAGCGTTTTGCTCACTTGCATATAATGGAGCACTGGAGCTTTTGATCTAAATTAATTATACATGTCACCAAAGGCTGTAAAGTTTGTTGATATTACAGTGAATGAATTAAAGAGAAAGTGAGGAAAAGTGAGAAAATTTAGCCAAACACCCAAAATTTAGACAATTCATTCAACCCTATTCATCCAACCCTGAATCCCTCTCTAAACTGCCATATCTTCAAGGAGCAGTGCTTATAAGAAGATTCAGTCACTGAACCACAACTAATACATAAAAGTATGAGAATTGTCATACCCTAGTTTAAATTGTTGAATAACATTGCCAAGATAAAAATGATAGCAAATAGATAAAATATTAGACAAACAGTGAAACTTCTAGACTGTTATAATAGTAAAGGGAAAAAAATAAGTTTCCCCAATTCTCATTGCATAAGATTATAAGCATAACATGAAATAGACAACCAAAGAGAGAAGCAGCATAAAACAAAATCATTGAAAAACAAGTCATGCAGAATCTCTTGGCAAGAATGAAGTGATACAGAAGAGTGTTACCTCTGCTGGAAAATTGATTTCCAACCATAGGTAAATATATGGTGCAAACTTGAAAAATCAGGCTCTGCACCCCAGTGCACAACTTTTAAAAGCATTCCATGTTGCTTCAAGAGATAGAAGAAGGGGTAATCCCTGTCCATCTGAGGCAAGAAGACAATGAATATTCTAAGTTGACAATGCTTAATCAGCTGGCAAACAATTATTACACACTAATAGTACCACATAAGAACAAAATATCACATGTGAGCCTTCAAATCAGTGGTTAATTCAACTTTCTCAAGTTCTTAATATTGACGTGTCTAGCACTTCTTTTTTCTCCTGAATAATGTTTGAAATAGAAATTTTAAATAAATGCCAAAGAAAAATGAAAAATAGAAACAAAATTACAGATATGAAATGCTCAACTGAGACAAACAAAAAATCCATCTCAATCCATGTGCCTTATTAAGTTATACCAGCAATGGGATAAAGCCAAGAAACTTTGGCAGATTGGCATGAAATCATCCATTTCACTCACTCAATCATTACAGCAGATGGCATCACATCAATTTCGGGCATATTCGATGAATGGTCCAATCAAAACCAATTTTGACCTCGACCCTTTGAACTAGAAAAGCATACCATGACTTTTGAAATTTACCTACAAAAGGAAATAGAGGACAAAAGTTAAGTATCATTAATTGAAACTCTAATTATTCATCTTAAGCTAACATTTTCTATACCATAAGCAACAAGGCATCCAATGCATTAAACTGAAAAGTCAGTCAACATTTTAAAGAAGACCAGGATTGACTGTTGAGAAAGTGGCTAGACTAAATGTCAACAAAATAAATTCGTTCAAGTAGAATGTCTAACCTGAAGGCCATTGGGCAGAAAGGATTCCATTTTTCAAGATTAAGTGCAATCAAGATTAAGTGCAATATAATCCAAAATTATCTGCACTGCCATTGGACTTCGCTTGTGCCACACCATATATCATATGTCTAAGAGGTGATGTAGGAAAACTGAAATGGATATTTAATTTGACGATTCAACAATCTTAATATACAGTAAATCATGTCCCGTTGAGGGTGGGAACAGTCACCAGCTATAAACACATTCTTCCTTCTCTCCACTTCAATCCAGCTACATCCTGCTGGCTTTTTCAAATCTCTCGTTTTCATCAGTTTTCTTATCTCCATGACTCCATCCCATCTAGCATTTGCTGCATATAGGTTTGACATCACCACATAGTTACCAATATTGTTCGCTTCAATTTCAAACAAGCGATTTGCCACAACACCACCCAATTCCACCTCATGATGGGTCCTGCAGGCACCCAACAATGTACCCCATATGTTTGCATTTGCTTCTATAGGCATACTAGTTACAAAAGAATATGCTTCATTTATCCGTCCTACTCGAGCAAGGAGATCCACCACACAAGCATACTGTTCTGTGGTCGGTTTGATCCCATAAACCTTCTCTATTGAGTGAAATATCTTGAGTCCTTCATCTACAAGGCCAGTATGACTGCAAGCAAATAATACAGCAGTAATGACAACATGGTCCGGCTTTACACCCAATTCAAGAATTTGAGAAAAAACTTTAAGTGCTTCCTCTCCCATCCCATGCATCGCATAGCCACCAACCATAGCAGTAAACATAACCAGATCTTTTTGTATGCTTGACTGGAAAATCTTATAGGCACTGCCTATGCTGCCACATTTCGCATATAAATCTACAAGAGATCCTTCCAAACGGACATCATTGAAACAAGCTCTTATTACATACCCATGGCACTGCCTCAATAAGTGGACTGAGGCCATCTGAGAACATACCGGAAGAAGGCTCATAATAGTCATGGCATCAGGCTTCAATCCTTGAACTTGTAACTGAAGGAATAGGCTAAGAGCTTGATCAGGACAATTACTGTCAGCATAAGCTCGAATCATTAGATTCCAAGTGGTGATATCCATTGTAGACATCCGCTTAAATATCATATATGCTTCATCATACGATCCACAATTCACATAACCTGAGATCATTGAATTTAATGTGACCAAATTTTGCTTCTCCGCCAAACTGTGAAAAATACTGAGCGCATAATCCATGTTACCACATTTTGCATATGCATCAAGTATTGCATTTCCCACATTAGGCTCAATATCACCTGATAAAAGACCTGCCTTAATTGAATAGCCATGTGTTTCCTTAACCATATTTACACTCAAAACAATAGCACAAAAATGAACTATGGTTAAGATAGTAATGGAGTCGGGTCTAATTCCTTCCCAATGCATACTGTGTAAAAGGTTAAGAAACTGAATATCATATCCACTCTCTGAAAAGGCATCGAGTATAGAATTCCACGATATCAAGTCTTTCCTAGAAATCAACAAAAATGTCTGATATGCTGCTTCTATTTCATTACATTTTGCATAGAAATTAACTAAAGCATTCCCCACAGTTGCATCCTCATCTAGGTAAGGATGACGGAGATAGTACCCATGAATCTCTTTTCCAACCTTCAAGTTCAGTAAGTATGCACAGGCAGGAAGAATGTTGACAAAAGTCACAGAATCTGGCCTTATCATCTCTACAGAGATTAATTCACAAAAAAAATTCAATGCTTTTAACCACTCACCATTTGATGCATATCCAGCAATAATGGCATTCCACGAAACCAGATCTCTTGATTTCATCCTCCGAAACAACAATTCCGCTTCTTCCATCTGTCCAACTCTCAAGTAAAAGCTCAACAAAGCATTGCAGACTGAAACATTTGATATTAGTTCAGCCCGGCGCAACACATAACAATGAGTCTCTCTCCCAATGCAGTAGCCCATACTCTTATCCAAGGAAGCACATATAGGTAGAATATTCACAATTGTTGCATAATTCGGTTCTACTGATCCTCTCAGCATCCAGCTGAACAATCTCAATGCATTAGTAATCAATTTATTTTCAGAAAAACCTGAAATGATTGCATTCCAAGAAACCACATCTTTGTCCTTAATGCTGCCAAATACAGAGTACGCATCCTTGTGGACTAACCCACATTTTGCATACATAGATACAAGAGCATTTCCTACTAATGTTTGTGCTTCAAGTCCAGATTTAATCACAAACGCATGAACACTCTTCCCTCCACGTATATTTCCTAACCGTGCACACACGGGAAGGACAATAGCAACAGTCACAGAGTTAGGCTTAGGTTGGTTACTAAAATGCATATTATAGAACAACCTCATCACTTGATCATCATAACCACGAGAACTTGCAAACCCAGATAATACAATGTTCCAAACAACAGGATCAAGGGTACCCATCTGTCCAAACAGTTTCTTGCAATCATCAACAAGTGCACATTTTGCATACATATTAAGTAAGGCTTTGGACACAACCTGGCAAGAAATATGGCCCAGTTTTATGGCATAACTGTGAAGAGCTTTGCCTAGTTTGGTGTTAAAACCAGCAGCACAAGATTTGAAAATGTCTGCGAATAGTTGGTAATTGTGCCTTGGTGAAGACTGTATCTTATGAGCCAAAAGAAAAGGAGTTTCTTTTGTGAATTCCATCGCCAAGAAAATTACTGATTATATGTTGCATGATCTGGCATTTGGTTTAAACATATCTGCAAACACTAGTTGCCCATTTTATATCGTTAAAGCAGCCAAAACACAAAAGAGAATATACAAGAATTAATATATTGCTCAAAATGGAAGATTCTAACACTATAAGGATAAATTCCCACGCGGCTTAAAAGAACAAGGGTATAAAAAGAGAACACAAGCGTACCTATCTTGAGATATGTAAGCAAAAATTTCCAACCTTGGATTTTGTAGCAAACCATGACCTGCGCACAAAAAAAAAAAAAGTGTAAATCTATAGATAGAAAACTTACACAGAAGACGGCGAAAGCAAGCTACAGAAATATGATATGGAAGCAATTTTCACTGTGAAGGGCAAAGATGATGGTCCATGCTCTGCCTTCTCAGTAAGACAGAGAGTGTGAAAGAAAGAAGAAGGAATATTATATAGATAAGGGTATTTTCCATAATAGCCGAAAATAATTAACTCATATACCACCATATTTACAAGAAACTTGAATCAACACAAAGGTTTGGGTTCTACCTTACGAAAATTTTCCCTCCATTTTTCTCTCAATAGTGAAATTTTAAAGCATCAAAAAGGATAAATTGATCACATTCCATCAAGAAGCGAGAAGATGCTGTAAAGAAATTTAAGAAACACAAAAAACAAAAATCTCATACGAGGGCCTGCCCAAGAACTTTCTTCTTTTTACCTTTAATTTATCAAACCCACCTTAAATTTTAACTGGGCAAATGAATTTGCGGTTGTTTATCATATATTGAAAATCAAATATGGCCGTTCAATATCTACAACTAAAGAAGAGGACACTACTTGTCGCAATTACTTTCTTAAGATACCATTTCTAATCGAGTAATCGAAACTCACGTGCTGATTAGGAAGCAAGAGTGGAGGCAGTTGATGACGTATTGACGTTTCTAGTTGAGGTAATAACATTTCAATCCTGAGGTAAAGGTTTGGATAAAGTATCACTTTGGCCCGTGTCAGATGACTGCCGTTAGAGATTTTGGTATCTGATAATGCTTGAGTCATGGAATACCCATAAAACCCTGCTACAGAGCATAAAATCAAGACTTTAGAAATGAAAAAAAAAAATACTAAAATTAAATTAATATGAATATAATATAAACAATTAAGGGGCGTTTGGTTAGGGGTTATATGGGATTACTGGGATAATGTCATTTTATATTACTTGATTACTATGTTTAGTTATCAAATAATATAAGATACCGGTAATTAGGGGTGTTCGGTTTCGGGTACCCTGTACTTTTTGAAGGAACCGAAACTGACGATTCCTTGAAATTTGGAACCAGAACCGGAATCGACGGTTCCGGTTCTGAGTACCCTGTAAAACTTTATGAGCCCCCAAATTTTGAAAAAAGTGGCAAAAAAACCCTTAAAAACTTACCAGTACCCCCCCCCCCCCCCCCAACCTGGCACTTATTAACAAAAATAAAATTACAAACTCCATTACTTTGTAAAGGTAGATTCTCAAAATTCAAACCAACTTACTTTAAATGTTATGAAATATAAATGTATTCACATTACTTTTTCTACAAAAAGTTTTTATTAACCCCCATAATCTTTAATTTTATTTTATGTTAGTCTCAGTTCCTGGTTCCTGGTTCCGGTTCCTAACTATAGGAATTGAAACCGCACAGCAACGGTTCCAATCGAAACCTATTCATTGACAATTGGTTCTGGGTAGGAACCGGAACCGAAACCAAACCCAGGATACCCGCCGGTTCCGGTTTCAACCGGTTCTTTTGAACACCCCTATCGGTAATATTCAAATACCAATAGTGGTTACTATTGATAATATGGGAGGTAATCTGATTACCTCAATTTTCTTAGGTATTCTGAGATTACCAGGGTTATCATTTTTTGTTACAATTTTATCCCTTAGTAATAAAATTTTTGGACAATAATACCCCTACTTTAAAACAAATTTACATTAATATCCTATTTCAATTTTACCCTTGTTTAATTAAAATTTTGGACAATAATGCCCTTATATTTAAAATAATTTACAGACCACCACTGCCACCCAACCACCACCACCACTGCCACCCAATCACCACTGCCGACAGCGAGCCAACCACCATGGGCCGCCGCTGGAAAATCACCAGAGTCCCCAAAAAAGAACGAGATTCAGTGGGAGACTCCAAGAGGCTTTGATATGGCTGTTTCCGACCAAATTGATGGCCAAAAACGGCCATATTGGGCCAGATTGATGGAACTAGCTGTTAACGGTCAGATCCCTGGCCATTAACAGCCAGGTATGGGCGAGATCTGGCCAGAATAGATCTGGCCGTTAACGGCCATGTCCGTGGCCGTTAACGGCCAGATCTTGCCCAGACCTGGCCGATAATGGCCAAGGATCTGGTATGGCCAGAAACGGCCATATCGGAGCCTCTTCGTCACGGTGAGGTACTCACGGGTACTTTCGGAGATTTCCGACGGTGGTTTGCGGTGGCGGCGACAGGAGGTGTGGGTGGTTTCGTCATAAATTAAAGTTTTATATAAGCGGGGGTGTTTTAGCTAAATCTGAAATATTGGGGGTTAAAAGAAATTATTCAAAAATTAATAATAAAAATAATTTTATATTAATATTTAAAAGGGGGACAATTTAGTAATTTAAATAACATACCCACCAATTTATTCCCCATAACCAAACATATTAATATAACATACCCGCCAACTAACCAAACACATTTTTNGTCCCACATATTATATGGAATGGACGCCCGTCCTGCTAATTTGGACGGGCGTCCATTTATGTCTGTTTTCAATCGGTCCAACGTGGCGGCTTCCACGTGTTTCGGTGCAACTTTTTGGTGGATATAGCATTTTTGTTCTAAGCAAGGCGTTTGTCCGATTTTCTTTCTGAGGTTATTTTCGTCAATATATTTATTTATTTACTGATTAATATCATATTATTTACTTTTTAAAAGAATCCATTGCAGCGGATGTTAAATATTAAGTAAAATCCTTAAGTGACTTGATGATAATCGAGCATAGAGTAAAAGAAAATTTCATAAACTTTTGAGATTAAATTTCTCAAACACTAATAAAGGTGATTATTAAAGTTTTTATCCAGCCAATAATTTTAAAATTTTAAAAAATTAGTTGAGATGTAGACAAATTGGTCCAAATACCCTTGTTATATAAAAAAAAAAAAAAAAACCAAACCACCTCCAAAATCCAAACCATCGAACAAACAAATAATGTGGTCCCTTAAATATACATGCTTCCTATATACAATCCTTAAAAATAAAACAAAAAAAAATCACAAACCAAAAAACCGCTGCCACAGAAGAAGAATGGCCACACATCTGGAGGCGTGGCAATACCGCTGTGATATGGCTTTAGGGCAAGGCCACGCCGAAAAGATCAGGGCAAGACCGGCGACGACAGGCTAAGTTGGGTTGTTCCGGGCTGGGGCGAGTTATGGCGGTAAGGGTGAGGGTTTGGAGTGACGGTTGATGAGTGTCTTCTTTTATAATTTTGTTAATTTTATTTTACATTCTTAGAATCTTTATTTATCTAAAGACAACAGTGCCCTTACAATGTCTAACACACCCTAACGGCAGTCATCTAACAAGGGCTGCAGTGACTCTTTCAAATTTCCCTGGACCACATTGTTTTCTCCAACAGTCCAACGTCACGGATATAGGTGGAAAAAATAGGCCGAGTTAGGCGGGTCAATCCTAACCCGACCCACCTCAACCCGGGAATAACCTGGCCCAGCTTAAGGGCGGGCCAGGTTGAACCCGGCTCTGGTATCCCCCGTCGGGCGGGGTGGGCCTTCATAGGCCAACGTGGCCACCCGACGAGTTATTTTATTTTATTTTTTTAAATAACCCTTCCAACCCATCGGGTTAACCGGTGGGTCAGGCGAAAAAATAAAAAAATTATTTTTTTTTGCAAAAACTCTTTTTACTCTTCAAATATAACCGTCTTATAGCAGTTGGAGGGGTCTTTTTGGTCATTTTCTTTTTCCATTTTTCTCTATTAATAGGACATAAACTTCTCATATTTCCTCACATCTCAAATTCTCTCATTTTCTCTATAAAAATCTCTTAAATCTCTTTGTTGTCAATTTATTCTCATTTTGCTCTCATTTTAATTTTTATCAGTTTTTGCAATTTTCAATCATATTTTCAAATTTCAATTCTCCTTCTTCAATTCTTTTATATCAATTTTTTTTTTTTTTTTAACTAGAATGGATAGATATTTCCATCCCACCATCAATTTCGAAAATGAAGAAAATTATCCTAATTTACTAACATAAATACAGTAGATTCAAACAGTCACGCTTTCCCATTCTCAGAATCTGATACACCTCACAATATTTCCCCTTCCTCCCCATGCTGCTACAACTCTCGGTAGTTCTAGAGGTCGTTCTCGTAATCGTCGTCCTTGTCCAACTCCATCTAAAGTAGAAGCGGGTTCATCAACTGCAGTCGGAACCGACGACAAGCACACATCAGACGTTTGGGTGCATTTCGAAAAGTTTTACTAGACAAAAAATGGCGTTCAAGTGAAGAAAACAAGATGCAAGTATTGTGGAAATATTTATAAAGCTGATACAGGTAATGATACTAGTACTTTAAAAAGTGATGCTAGTAAACATATAAATAATCATGAAATAGAGAAACCAATCAAACTCAAATAACTAGTATGAGTAATACTTGGCGTTATAATTTTGATGTATATAGGGAACAATTAGCTTTATATATTGTTGCAATTAATCAACTTATTAATATGGATGAAGATAAATATTTTCAAAGATTTATTAAAAAATCATTTTTTTCAAGAATTTAAAACTTATTTTAAAACTTCAACTAGAAATGATTTAATAAAATTGTTTGGGAAAATGAAATTAGAATTAAGAAATAAAATACATAGTTATCATGTTAGTGTGACTCTAACTGCCAATATTTGGAGTGGTAGAGCTAACCAAGATTATATTTGTGTGATTAGTCATTATTTTGATAACGAATGTAAATTTAATAAATCTTTATTGGGATTTAAATTAATGGATGTGGATCATAGTGGTCAACAAATTTATAATAAAATTGTTGAAGTTTTAGAAGATTATGATATTGTTCACAAAGTGGTAAGTTTAACTTTAGATAATGCACGTGCTAACAGTAGAGCTATAGATTTTTTTAAAATAATTTTTTCTTTTTATGACAATTTGAAGTTTTTTCACTAACATTGTGCATGTCATATTATTAATTTAATTGTAAAAAAATGGTATAAAAAGAATTAGAAATAATATTGATAAAATTAGAGATTATTTAACTTAGATTACTAGTAATAATAGAAGAAATGCTGAATTTCTAAATGCTTATAAAAAGTCAAATTTGTCTCCTAAAACTTTTGCATTGACATGTTTGTTAGGTGGAATAATATTTATTTAATGTTTAATTCATGTTTACCTTATGCAAATTTAATTAGTTATTTTATAGCAAATCATAGGGGTCCTCATTATTTGGTAGAGAGTGATTGACATAGAGCTCAAAAATTTTATGCTTTTCTTAAAATCTTTTATCTTGCCACTTTAAAACTTTCTGGTGTGTATTATCCTACTAGTTCATTGGTAATACATACAATTATAAAAATTTCTAATTTATTTGCTTGAAACAGAAACAATGAAATTTTAGTAGGACCAATAAAGGCAATGGAATTAAAATTTTAAAAAATATTGGAAACATATTCCTTTTCTTTTTTGTTTAGCTGCCAAATTTGATCCTAGGATTACATTAGTGGGTTTAGAAAATGGTTTAGACACGTTAAGTGAAAATTTACAAGAAGAAGCGTATGCCAATCAACTAGGAGAGATAAGACAGTGTCTTGAAGAGGTATATTTGCAATATAAAAGCAGGTATGGGAACCAACAAAGAGACGCAATACCCGAGGAAGTAGCATCAGAAGACACAAATGAAGACTTCGACTATTGGAGTGCACTTAATAGGCGGAAGAAGACTCGAACCTAAAACACATCCTCCTCTACAGAAGCATCAACAACGAATATAATATCCTCCATGCAACTGCAAAAGTAATGAGTTTTACCAATATTTGGGAACCCTTGACTTGCTACTAGAAAATCCATAACAAAGAGCCAACTTTGATGTCCTAGAATATTGAAAACCAGAAAATGTATTTTTTCGGTACTATCAAGACTTGCCCTAGATGTTTTCTTTGTTCTTGTCTCAACCGTCTCATCCGAACAAACATTTAGTGCAAGTGGAAGAATTTTAAATGAAATGAGGACTAAACTTTCACCAAAATTGATTGAAGTCCTAACATGTCTTCGAGATTGGGAACGGTCGTGCCATTAGGATCAATACGAGGTTGTCAACAATACTTTAATAGAATCATTTCAATTTTGTGATTTAGATGATACAAATGAGGGAGGTCCTAGTCAACCCTTAAATTAGTTGTTTTGTAAATTATAACTTTGTAATTTGTAAATTAACTGTCAATTATTGCACTCTTTTTTCCTTACAAAATTTTTGTCCCAATTGAGTTTTTCTTGATAAGATTTTTAACGAGACAATACTTGTTGTAATTTTTTTTTTTTTTTATAAATGAATAAATCTAATTTTTCTTATATTACAATTTAATTGTATTAAAATTGAATTAATATTTGAAATGTTAACTAAAAAAATTAATTTAATTGAATTGACATTTGAAAAGTTAACTAAAAAAAGTACACAAAATAAAAAAAAAAAAATTTGAGCCGACCTGCACAAAAAGCCGCCAAGTTAGGGTTGGCTGACCGGGCTGGGTTGACCCTTTTAGACAAAGAAGGCGAGCCGAGTTTGTTGGTGGGCCAGGTTAGGCCCGGCCCGTAATTTGGCCTCCATGGATTGGGTCGGGCAGGTCATTTTTCCATCTCTAGTCAGGGACGAAAATATATTAACATTGTTCCTAGTTTGGGCTTTGTCTACTTTGAAAAGTAATCATATAAATCAGCAAATTTTGTTTTTAGTGTATATGTTTTTCTATGGACTGAAATTATAGCAATAGAATTTTTAAAGCCATAAATGGTTTTCGTATTTGATAGTTTTTGGAGAATGATTGAATGTGAAAACTCGTGCGTAACACATATATGTTTATTGTTTGACTTTCAAGTATTCAAGTTTACCAATAATATACGAAGATTTACTTTACATTTTGAATTGCACAGAAAATACTATTTATCTCAGAGAGGTCTAGTGAAACTTATGAAAAAACACCAACGATTGCTATTGTATTTGTCAAAAGCAAAATAGAGTGTGTTATACAAAATTAATAAGTCAGTTGAATATTCGACAATCAGTAAATCGTTTATTTGAAATACAATTGATCTTGAAGTGAAATTTATTTCATTTAGATTTATATACTGAGTCCCAATGTATAATATTTCCATTTTGTTTGTTGCATGTTACAAGACATTGGTTTGAAAATATTTTAGCAATTTATTGTTATATTGCTAATAACTTTGAATATTCAATATATTGTTATTCTAAAGAGATAGTTTAATGAAAGAAAATTAGTTTTGGAATGAGATTTATCATATTACAAACAATATAAAATTATAGGTTTTTAGTTGCTTCTCAATTTTCATTTTAATTCAAATTATATTTTATTGTTTTTTCAATGACATATAAATTTATTGTTTTCTTTTCCTTCAAATTACTGTTAGTTATTAAAATATCAATAATCGTTTGTACTGTTTAGTTGGAAGATTCGATCTTTATTTTTAATTATTTTTTAAATTCTTATTTGAATATTTAAAATTGTGTTTTAGGAATAATAATGGTGGGCAAATCGCATAAATGAAGAATACAATGTTTACCATTTTTAAAAGAAAAATGAAATGAAGGGTGTTTATGAAATTTTTGGGGTGTCGTAAAAAAAAAAAAATTTTAAAACTTTAAACTGAAGTGTCTTAAGAAGTGATTTTTCTTAATTTCAAGGGAAGAGTCAATAGAAACACTCAAAGTTATAATTCTACTGATAATGCCCAAGTTGAACCAAAACCCAACCTTTTTTTTTTTCCTTATTTAATTAGAATTTTCTTTTTTGATTTGATTTGGTATCCAGTTTTGTACTTTTCTAATCCGATCATACAAAATCCAGAATGCAAAAAATAAAGGTGGTCTTGCTGCAAAAAACAAACCCAGTCAGGCAGTCAGCATCCAATAGTTTGAACTTAGAGAGAAAGAGATGAAATGAAAACATAGAATCTGGAGAAGAAGTGAAGAACAAACCCAGTAACATTAAAAATTTGAAGCCTAATGACGCGATAAATCAACCAATCAATTTAGAAAATAACGAAACAATGAAAGCGTAATAAACCATAAAGAAAAGTCACAAAAACAACACAAACTATGTAGCTGGTGCACAGCAATAGCCACAATAATATTTGATGGTTTTTCCACCATAGATGATTCCTTTTCAAGGACTTGTGCAGAAATAAATCCTGGTTTCGAGGAAAAAGGATCTTGTGGATCCGGAAGCGAAAATTTCAGTGGCAGTGGACTTTTAACTTAAGTAAGACCTCTAATTGCAACTTCATATATCTATGACATGTGCAGAAGTAAGTCCCAATTCAGACACGAATAGAAAATGCAAGTACCAACTTGTTAAACCCTATGTACCTTCTTTTCCAAGTTATAAACACCTTGATATCCTCTCACCTCAAATGGAACTAACAATTTCTAAATTTGATTGCATCAGAAACTCTTCATCAAAATCTTTTAGTAATTGTTGAATGGTAACTTACAACAGGGTGAAAGTACTAACCTGAGGATTTTCACAAAGCTAGCAAAAATCTGTTCGTGCTTCTAGCCTCACCTACAGTGGAAAAATTGTATCAATTAGTCAACATAGTCTGAAGATCGCAAGATGACATGAAGTTGATAAACCAGGTAACAAAATGATCAGGAAAGTGGGTAGCTCACCCTTTAGGTAACACTTCCCAGTTTGCTATTTCTTTGCACTTAACACAACCAACTACTTCAACACACCCTATATGATTTGTTGACCTCTCATATGTTTTGATATGCCAAAACTATCCAAAAAGTTGATTGAACACTAACCATAACATGCTAATGTATGACTCAAGTCATAACCAAACCAAAACAAGTCTAACAGGTGGTTCAATCATGCATAAGCAAATTTTAGCTTAGGTATGACAGTGCGCAATCAAGGCACGACCGTTCCTTAAGAGAAAGTTGTCGTGCAATATTGCACGGTATCGTTCCTTTTGGTCGTTAGTCATTCTGCCAATTTGAGTGACACTCGCACGACCAAACTACAATCGTGCGCTCAAATTAAAGGGTCAAGATAAATCAAATTCAGAATTCTTCCCGCTCTTGACTTAATCTCAAAAGTCAAAGTCAAAACTCAAAGTTCAAAATAGGAACGATCATTCCTTGGAACGCCCATTCATATCTAGAGGAGTTTTGCATGACATCGTTTCAAGAAGTGGTACATGCTTTTGGAAAATCAAGAAGATTTGGAAGAGCATCTAGATGTGATTGTTTCGTGTGGTGGAATGATCATGCAGTGGTCTTGCACGATCATACGACGTGGTGGAATGACCGTTCCAATTAACCTAGATCTGAAAAATATGACTATTGTGTCAGGAATGATTATTCGCGATTATGGAACGACTGTTCCTCTAAGTTCTGCAAACTTTTTCAGAACTGCATTAAATGCTGCAACAGCTAATTCTTTTTGGGTTATAAAAGTTCAATGTTCCTAGGTTATTTACAAGAGAAGAGATCAGAAAAACATTCTAATATAATCCCTAGAGCTCAAGATCCAAATCAAATATGTACTCTCACATGTACTCATTTTGTAAACCTTTGAGAGATCACTTGTTCTTATTGTGTGTATAAGCCTACTTTGTAGAGACAGTCAGTCACAAACAACTTTGAATCTTTCCTTATTGGAAAAATCCTATAAAATTAGGTGCAATCCTAAATCTATGTGTGTGAGGCAAAAATCCTTGTGAAAACTATTGTATTGGTGAAATCCGATTCTAGTGGAACTTCAAGGAGGTTGCCTTGAAGAAGTGGATGTAAGGGGCTTGTGATATAGCGCCGAACCACTATAAATTGTTGAGCATTTCTCTCTCTCTCTCTCAACTCTTTATTATACATTGCATTGTTGTTGGTTGAACATCATTGATTGCACTCGTTCTTGCATTTATTATTCATACTTATTGTTTACAAGTTAAGTGCCTTTATTGCTCTCTTTAAAGCATATTGTTCATAATAATATCTTTATCATTCTTGAGTTATTGACTTTAGTCATTAAACATTGTTTTAATAAACTCATCATTTGTGTTGATAAGAACTTATATAATTTCATGTAGCTAAATAGACAGTGAAGCAAAGAAGAGTAATAACCACTTTGGACTATCTCTCACTTGAAATCGAAAAGACACTAAAATAATTGGATTGGCTACCTTAATTTTACCATTCTACTCACACCACACTCAATCCAAGTCTATCTCTTTCTTATGTTTATTTTCTGCGATTTCTGCATCCATACACCTATCAGGGACTCAAACACAACACATAGAGTGATACAAAATCCAGAATGCAAAAAATAAAGAAGGTCCTGCTGCAAAAAACAAACCCAATCAAGCAATCAACATTCAACAATTTAAACTCAAATAGATACTAGTTTCAAGTAACACTTGTTAGAGTAGGTGCCTTAGAGCCAATCAATTATTGTAAAATTGATTCTATAATAAATGTTTATTTATCAATAAAAGGCATATTCTTCTATATCGTGTATGTAATGATATATGTCCTTAGGATGATATAATCGTGACGAGGGTATCAAGTGTTTCAAATCTTGATAGTGAGAACCCTATGATCACATATGGTGGCCATTCTGGAAGCGTCTGTAGCCCTAGTATTATTCTGACCAAGGACACAGATAATACGGTAAGGCTATCATAGTGTTGAACGACCATTTCGAAAGGCAGTGACTGATCTCACTTATCAAGGTTGTTTGCTGACAACCTGGTGTAACGCATGGGTGCTTGCTAGAGGCAAGTTCACTGGACAGACCCACCAGAGGATTCCATATGGATGGTAACCCCAATGTCTATGGAATAAATCCTCTAACGGATGGTGGTGAATGTGATCCTTAGACTTGAGATCACCGGAGCACCTTGTGCACCAATTGGTGTAGTTTGACACTAGCTCAACGTAGTTATATTCAGAGCTATCAATACGATAATGATTGACTACATTGAGAAATGTATCGAGACTATAGTGGATCGAAAAATGATTCGTCACTCATGGGTACGGGAGAAGTTATCTCACTGGGTAATTCAGTAAATGACAATGACACTAAATCTGTGGCCACAGTGGGATTGAGTTGACGCTCAATCCAATTTAATATTTATGTCATTAGTCAAGTAACTGAATACAAACATGTCGAGGATATTTGAGGTTGACACTATTTCTGTACCTCAGTCTTGATGAGATAACAATTGATGAAAGGATTTGGTTGCACGGTAACCAAATCTTTGATAAGCTGCGGTTTCGCTGAATCTGAATCTATCAGGTGGTCATGATGCTTTGCTAAGAGCTAATCTTGGTCTGTGTGTAGTGAGACGATTAATTGGTGTTAATCGCGATACTACTCACTGCCAATATGATAAGGAGCCTACTGGTCACACACTTTGAAAATAATTTAAGAATCAATTTGTGAGAAATGTATTTTCATCTTTTAGGACGAAAGGGTATTTTGGTAATCTCACAGTGCAATTAAATTTGTTGAGGTTGTTGCCTGTATTTAATTTTAATATTAAAATTAAATTAGTCAGATTATATTTAAATATATCTATGTATATATTTAAATGAATTATTATTATTATTAATTGGATGTTAATATATTATTATATATTAATTGATTTTAATTATAATAATAATTAATTAATTAAAATACCATAAAGGGTGTGTTTGGTTGCAAGGGTGAACTAAGGTTGGAGCCCATGTCTATTCCTAAGTGGAATAGGGTTTTAATTGTTGCACTATATAAGTGCAACTTAAAATTAAAACATGAGGAAAATTATTCATTCAATTAAAACCCTAGCCACCCAATCTCTCTCTCTCTCTCTCTCTCTCTCTCTCTTTCAAGAAGAAAACTTTTGTTGTTCTTCTTTCTTGATTCTTGAAGCCCTTGATTGTTATAGCAAAATAATCAAGGGTTCTACGGATTATCTTCGTGTGGACTTCCGTGAGTGTGATCCTACTTTGGATCGATTGACGAAAAATCAGGTGAACAATAGACTATGAATAGTAACCATGGATAGTAACCGTAATAGTAACCGTGAACAATGTTCCTGTCCAAAATCAGAGATATTCGAAGGAGCCTCCAAATGTAATTAAGTATTCTAATCCTTGAATGGATTTACTTTATACATATTTTTGTTTATAAACATGTAAATGGTATAATCTATACCCAGGTCTAGGCAAAGAAATGTAATTGATTTACCGATTGAATTTTTTTTTTCCGCTACGTATGGTAGATCAATTACTTTCAGGTAACACTTCCCAGTTTGATGCTTCTTCACACTTAACATAGCCAACTACTTCAACACACCCTATATGATTCATGAGGTCAAGCAAATAAATAAATAAAAATTAGACTTCAAAGAAAGAATAGGGTATTTGAAGTACTTATATGATTTCATGCTAGTTAAATACAAACAGTGAAGCAAAGCTTCACTTTATCATGGTCACTTTTTTCAACCAAGTTTATAGCATTGTCACTTTTATCAGCCAGGTTTATAGCATTACCGTTCACAGACTTGTAAACCATATGGTAACAGTTAGTTGAACAATTTGAGAAATAATATAGATATTCAAAAATGAGAATATAAATTCATATGAAAGTTAGAAATAGCTAAACATGTGAAATATAGATGTAGGAACCAAAGGTAAAACCTGTAGAAGATTTATGTCTTATCTTGTACTCTTGATAATTTAGAAAGGTACACACCTTTCCCCTTCAATTAATAATAATTTTTCAGTCTACTATCATTTCGACTCATAAATCAACTATAGGTAACCAAGATTTTGGAAGCTTTCTTATCCACTTCCTCTTTTCTGCATCTTGCTTCCTCCAACTAAAGCCATAAGTAATAAGTGTTAAAACCAAAACAAACCAAACAAAATTATATATAGTGTTGAGATAGTAAAACCAACCTGAACAAAACGAAGGTAATGTTTGCTAAACAACCTCAAAATTCCACATGAACATCTTCGCCAACAACAAAAACCATTTTCTATTCCAGGACATCACCAATGTTTTCGTTATACTCAAAGAAACCTAAACAAAGAAATTAAGAAAATATATCATAAAATACTTAAACAAAAACACAGTAGCATCAAAGGGATAATAGAAGAACAAATTCGTAGATAACCTCCTCAGCTCGAATTCCTAAGTAATAAGTAAAAGCATCAAAAAACATCTTTATCCATTTCAATCAATAATAAATTTTCAGTCTACTATCATTTCAACTCATAAATCAACTATAAGTAACCTAGATTTAATAAAATTAAATATAAATAAAAAAACTCAAACCAATATCAAATACAAAAAGTTAAAATTCATGCTAACCTTAGATTTTGAATTTTTGGAAGCTTTCTTTCCACTTCTTCTTTTCTACATCTTGCTTCTCCAACTAAAGCCATAAGTAATAAGTGTTAAAACCAAAACAAACAAAACCAAACAAAACAAAATTACATACAGTGTCGTGATAGTGAAACCAACCTGAACAAAACGAAGATAGTGTTCGTTAAACAACCTCAAAGTCTTCTTCACCTTAGCATGGTCACTTTTTTCAGCCAAGTTTACAACATGGTCACTTTTATCAGCTAGGTTTACAGCATTACCATTCATAGACTTGTAAACCATATGGTAATAGTTAGTTGAACAACTTGAGAAATCATATAGACATTCGAAAATGAGAATATAAATTCATATGAAAATTAGAAATAACCAAACATGTGAATTATAGATATAGGAACCCAAAGGTAAAACCTGCAGAAGATTTATGTCTTGTCTTGTACTCTTGATAATTTAGAAAGGTACACACGTTTCCCCTTCAATCAATAATAATTTTTCAGTCTACTATCATTTCAACTAATAAATCAATTGTAAGTAACCATGATTCAATAAAATTAAAAAAAAAAAAAAAACTCAAACCAATATCAAATGCAAACCGTTAAAGTTATGTTAACCTTGGATTTTGACTTTTTGGAAGTGCTTTTATCCACTTCTTCTTTTTCTGCATCTTGCTTCCTCTAACTAAAGCCATAAGTAGACCTGGCAAAATGGATCCAGACTCGCGAGTCGACCCGTACCCGGGTAAAAAATATAGGGTGCGGGTCCAATGTATTAGACCCGTTTTTCTGGACTAGTACTTGGCCCGACCCGTATATTCAATGGGTTATATGGGTACCCACTAAAAAAAAAAAAAAAAAAAAAAGGGATTTGAAAAAAGAAAAGGGATTTGCTTATTTTAATTGGTATTTGTAGTTTTGTATTTTACGTTATTGACTTATTGTGTTTGTTTATGTGTATTAGTGATTATGTATTTGTTTATTTTGGTTGGTATTTGTAGTTTTGTATTATATGTTATTGACTTGTTGTATTTGTTTGTGTATTATTATTAGTGATTATGTATTTGTTTATTTTGGTTGGTATTTGTAGTTTTGTATTATATGTTATTGACTTGATTATTGCGTTTGTTTATTTGTATTACTATTTGTGATTATGTATTTGTTTATTTTGGTTGGTATTTATAGTTTTGTATTATATGTTATTGACTTGATTGTTGTGTTTGTTTATATGTATTACTATTAGTGATTATGTATTTGTTTATTTTGGTTGGTATTTATAGTTTTGTATTATATGTTATTGACTTATTGTGTTTGTTTATATGTTATTTGTTTATTCTGATTCCTATTTGTTTATATTCTAAATTGAATTGAATTTAGAGTAGTTGATTTTGGGGTGTAAATGTAAAAAATTAAAACTGCAGGAATTTTGGGGGTGTAACTATCATAATTGAAAACTATTAGGGGTGAAAAAAATTTAAAACCTGGAGAGAGAAAACATAGGTACCCGCGGGTCCACCCGTACCCGCATAGGATAGGGTACGGGTCCAATATTTTGGACCCGTATACCTTGATCCGTATATGACTCGGACCCGTGGGACCCGGACCCGTGAAGACCCTACCCAAACCCAACCCACCTGCCCATTTTGCCAGGTCTAGCCATAAGTAATAAGTGTTAAAACCAAAATAAACCAAACCAAACAAAACAAAACAAAATTATATATAGTGTTGAGATGGTAAAACCAGCCTAAACAAAATGAAGATAATGTTTGTTAAACAACCTCAAAATTCTACATAGACATCTTCGCCAACAACAAAAACCATTTTCTATTCCAGGACATCACCAATGTTTTCGTTATACCCAAAGAAACCTAAACAAAGAAATTAAGAAAATATATCATAAAACAATTAAACAAAAACACAGTTGCATTAAAGGGATAATAGAATAACAAATTCATAGTTAACCTCATCAGCCCGAATTCCTAAGTAATAAATAATACTGTCAAAAAAACATTTTTATCCATTTCAATCAATAATAATTTTCTAGTCTACTATCATTTCAACTCATAAATCAACTATAAGTAACCAAGATTTAATAAAATTAAAAAAAAAAAAAAAACTCCAACCAATATCAAATACAAATGGTTAAAGTTCATGCTAATCTTGGATTTTGACTTTTTGGAAGCTTTTTGATCCACTTCTTCTTTTTTGCACCTTGCTTCCTCCAAGTAAAGCCACAAGTAATAAGTGTTAAAACCAAAACAAACCAAACCAAAGAAAACAAAATTATATATAGAGTTGAGATGGTAAAACTGTTATGAACAAAATGAAGATAATGTTTGTTAAACAACCTCAAAATCTCCTTCACTTTAGCATGGTCACTTTTTTCAGCCAAGTTTACAACAAGGTCACTTTTATCAGCCATGTTTACAACATTACCATTCACAGACTTGTAAACCATATGGCAACAGTTAGTTGAACAACTTAGGAAATCATAGAGATATTTGAATTGGGGAATATAAATTCATATGAAAATTAGAAATGCCAAACATGTGAAATATAGATATAGGAACCCAAAGGTAAAACCAATAGAAGATTTATGTCTTATCTTGTACTCTTGATAATTTAGAAAGGTACACACCTTTCCCTTTCAATCAATAATAATTTTTCAGTCTACTATCATTTCAACTAATAAATCAACGGTAAGTAACCAAGATTTAATAAAATTAAAAATTAAAAAAAAAAAAACTCAAACCAATATTAAATACAACCCGTTAAAGTTGATGCTAACCTCGGATTTTGACTTTTTGGAAGCTTTCTTATCCATTTCTTCTTTTCTGCATCTTGCTTCCTCCAACTAAAGCCATAAGTAATAAGTGTTTAAAAAAAAAACTATTAAATATGAAGTCTAAAACGATGTCATGTGATGCTTCTTTTATACAAAGTCGTTTTACTGCCTCTACACTTGAAAAATCTAAATCGTTGCTTCACAACTTGATCTAACGCAGCCCATAGAGCCATCTACTCAGTCATATAAAAGCAAATCTTCACATTCAACTTGATGACTCTGTCTCTTTCACTCTCGGCGATTATGATTTTTAGCAATGTTCTGAAAATCAGGCTGGACCGTTCGGTGGGACTGGTTCGACCGGGAGCCAGCGGTATCTCTGGTCTGGTATCTTCTAAAAACTGGCATTTTCAGTTAAATCGGATTGAGCAGCAGTTGGACCACCGGAATAGTGCCGAGTCGCGGTCCAATTGCAACTCAATCCCGTCGAATTCCGGCATCTTTCAACGGAGAAAACACCACCATTCGACTTGATAGCATCTCCACGACAAAACCCATCCATTTTCAGTGGCCGTCGTCTAGCCTTCGTCGCTTGCTGTCCACCTAAAGTTCACGCGACCGGTGGACTTCATTCTTGATTTTGGCAATTTTCGGCACCAATGGAACTCCCTAACACCACCATCAGATCGCCGAAACGTATACATCAAAAGCCCCATGATTCCAACTTCGATTGGCTGTCGATCATGGCTGCCGCCACCACTCACCAGTCTCTTCGAGCGACAAGGGTGTTTTAGATAGATTTCAAACCTTAAGGGAGAATTTTAGGGGTGTTTTTGATGAATTTCAAACATTTAGGGACTAAAACATAATTTTATAGAATACGGTCCAACTGATCCATCCAACCGGTCAAACCAAAAACTGGACCCTTGAACAGGTCATAGTTCGGTCCAGTTTTCGGAACATTGGTGTTTAGTCGTGCTTGTTCATTTATGTAAATTCTAGGTTTCTTAAGTGATCATCTTGATCATCTCTATGAGGGTTGTGTTTCTCTCTGTTTAGGGATTCTGATTGTGGAGATCTCTAGGTTAGAACTTACATAGAGGGTTGTGATTGTAAAGAGTGAGTGATTGTTCTCATGATGGTTGATTTGATTGTTGTAATCTGTAAACTTCAATCTGATAGTGTAGAGAGCCCCATTTTTCTAAAGCTAAACGTGGATGTAGTCTATCCAATTTGGATAGGTGAACCATGGTAAACTGGTGTTGTGTTTATGATTCTTTGTTATAGTTTGTCTATGTGTTGTTCAAGTTCTAGATGGATAGCAGTCTCGATTCATAACAATGGTATCAGAGCCATATACGCTCTTTAGCAAATCAGTTATATCATGTCCTTACTAAGGTTTCTTTTGAGATTTAGGGTTTTCTATTCGTGAAATGATTGATTGTTCGATCTTTAGGGTTTCTTGAAATCATGACGTTTATGTTATCAGTCTTGAAAAACAAAAGTTTTTTGGGTATCTCTCAAGTCTTCTATGCATGATCATCATGAGTAACGATGAGTACCACACATGTGGAGATCACCTTGTACGATGGGAAGATCAACCTTAACAGTTGGAAGAGGAAGATGAAAGCATTGCTTTCACACAACAAAGCGGCTCTTGCTCTTAACAAAGACGTGACCAAATGGCCAGAGGAGAAGTTGAAGAAGAAAACTGAAGTTGATGAGGAGGCTTACAACCTTATCATAATGAACCTGTCAAACAGTATGCTAAGAAAGGTAAATGGTCTTGAGACGTCAATTGCTCTCTAGGGTACACTCGAAACTCTTCATGCTTTGCAGTCTGCTCCTAATCTTGCGTTTTTGAAAGGTGCCCTAATTTCTTATAAAATGGACAATTCTAGGTCAATAGAGGAGAATCTTGATGAGTTCTTGAAAATGAGCCTAATTCTAAAGGTTACTAATCAAGAACTCAGTGACTCTAGTTTGGCTATGATATTACTGAATTCTCTTACTAAGGATTATCAGGTTGTAAACAATGTTTTACAATATACTAGGACTATTCCTAGTCTTGATTTAATTGTCTCTGGGCTAAAGGCTATGGAATTAGAGCTTAGAGTTCAAAAGAGAAATGGAAATAGTCTGTTTGTAAGGGGAAAAATAGAGTCGAGTCAATTAGGTAGCGGTACACAGTATGCTACTAGTTTTAGGAACAAAAAGAAGGGAAAGCTCACTGATAAGTCTAAAGGGGAAACCAGGAAGTGCTTTTACTACAATAAAACATGCCACTTGAAGAAAAAATTGCTTTGAGTGGATTAAAAAACAAGAATAAAGTAATACAGAAAGTAATCTAGCCTCAACTAAGAGATGTATTGAAGAGTCTGAAGTTCTACTGTGTCTAAGTTTGACTGTATTCAGGAATGGGTACTAGATTTAGTCTGTTCTTTTGACATGAGTCCCAATAGAGAGTGGTTTAAGGATTTTAAAATAGATGAGCATGAAACTGTGCTTATGGGTAACAATAATGCTTGTAAGGTTTAAGGGATTGGTAGTATAACCTTAACGTCAAATGATGGGAAGTTAATCATATTAATTAAGGTTAGTTACATTCCTGAACTTAAAAGAAACCTAATCTTTCTAGGAACCTTGGATGAGTATGGCTGTTATAGAGCTGAAAATGGGTGTTTACATGTATATAGGAATACCAACATAGTTCTTAAAGGGGTGAAAAGAAATGGACTCTATATTTTGTGTGGTAATTATTGTATGACGTTTTTAATTCTACATTTGTTTCTACTAACCTTATTGTGACAAAGAAATGACATCTTAGAATGGGTCACATGAATCAGAAGGGATTGAACATCCTAAGCCAACAAGGGCTATTTGGTAAGGACTCTATTCACACTTTTGATTTTTGTGAAATGTGCATTATTGGTAAGCAACACAAGGTGAGTTTCCCAAAAGGAACTCACCTTATGGGAATTCTTGCATGTTGACCTTTGGGGACCTAAAAAGGTAAAATCACATGGGGGAAGTAGTTATTTCCTGTCATAGTAGATGACTATAGTACGAAGGTGTGGGTGTATCTCTTTAATACCAAGGATGAGGCCTTAACAATGTTCAAGAGCTAGAAATTGTTAGTAGAAAACTATACTAACAAAAGGGTTCAGGCACTTAGGACAAACAATGGGTTTAAATTCTGCTATTTTGAATTTGATAAGTATTGTAGTGATAAGGGATACTTAGGCACATAACTGTTAGAAAAACCCCTCAGCAATATGAAGTTGCTAAGAGGATGAACAGAACCCTGCTAGAAAAAGTTAGGTGCCTTTTGTTTACTTTAGGACTACCAAAAACATTTTATGGGGAAGCCTTAAACACTGTAGCCTGGTTGATTAATAGAAGTCCCTCCAGTGCCATAAACTTCATGTGTTCAGATGAGAAGTGGTCTAATGGGCATTTGGGTGTGCTGCTTATGCACACACAAGTGAAGGAAAATTAGAACCAAGGTTCATTAGGTCTGTGATCCTGGGATATCAAGAAGGAACCAAGGGATATAGGTTTTGGGAAAAAGATACACAAGGAGTAAGAATCATGATTAATAGAGATGTAGTCTTTAATTAGAACATATTTCCTTGCAAATCTACTAACAATGATGCAAGTACCTCTAGTAGTGACTTCTTGAATCCAAACCAATCTGAAGTAACTCCAATTGAGGTGGAGCTTATAATGCCTCAATCTGAAAGGCTTGACCCAGATGCTGAAACTGTAACAACAGACGTGGATCATGATGCTAAAGATGAAACAATTGAGAATGTTGAGATGTCTCAACATGAGCTGCTGTCCTAATACCAACTGACAATAGATGGAACCAAAAAGGAGATCAGGCCTCTTGCCAGATACTCCTATGCTGATTTGGTTCATACTGCCCTGGTTGTTGATGATGAGGTTCAGAGATAAAAACCTGACAATTATGAGGAAGCCATTAGATCAAAGACAGAAGAAAATGGCAAACTGTCATGGAAGAAGAAATGCAATCCTTGAAGGTAAATGACAGTTGGTCTTTGGTTCCAAAACCCAAAGATCAAAAATTGGTGGAGTGCAGATGATTATTCAAGCTCAAGGAAGGTATAAATTCTTCTGACCCTCCTAAATATAAGGTTAGATTGGTAGCTAAAGGCTACACACAAAGGGAAGGTATAGACTTTACTGAAAGTTTCTCTCCTGTTGTTAAATTCATAACCATAAGAATAATGTTGTCTATTGTTGCTCACAATGATTTAGAGTTAGAACAATTAGATGTTAAAACTACCTTCTTGCATGGTGAATTACAAGAGAAAAATTACATGAGACAACCTGCTGGATTTATAGATCCAGGTCTGCCTAATCATGCCTATTTACTAAATAAATCTCTATATGACCTTAAACAATTACTTAGGCAGTGGTATAAGAGATTTGACAAATTTATTGTTAGCATTGGGTTTACTAGAAGTAAATATGACAACTGCTTTTACTTTGCATTTTATGATAACATGTCTGTATATCTACTATTATATGTTGATGACATGTTGTTAATTGCTAACTCAAAGTAAAAAATAACTGAGTTAAAGGCCAGAATGAACTCTGAGTTTGACATGAAAGACTAAGGACATGCAAAGAAAATCCTAGGAATGGCGATAGAAAGAATCAGAAAGAAACTGTGAACTAAAACTTCACCAATGTTCATATTTACAAAAGTTGGTTGTAGAGTTTGGCATGTCTGATTCAAAGATAGTGAACATGCCATTAGCTAGTCATTTAATTCTTAGTAAATCAAGTGCCCCAAATCTGATGCTGAGTTGATTAAAATGGAGTAAATACCTTATTCAAATGCTATAGGCTTTGTCATGTAAGCCATGATTAGTACTAGACCAAATTTGTCCTTTGCTATCTCCTTGCTTAGTAAGTTTATGTCTAATCCTTGTGTTGATCATTGGACTGCTCTTAAATGGTAAGTTAGTTATATTAACAGTACATTACATATTGGTTTAAATTATTGTAAAAGAAGTAATGCACTTGATCTTGTGGGATTTGTAAACTTTGATTTTGCAGGTGACAAGGACACAAGGAAATCTAATACATCTAATTACTTCATGTTGGGAGGAAACTGTGTAAGCTGGAAGTCTCAGCTTCAACCATTAGTGGCACTCTTAACAACAGAAGCTGACGATGTGGCCTTAGTTGATGCTTTCAAAGAAGCTTTGTGGCTACAAAGGATCTTAACAGAGGACAAACTAGTGGATAGTTTGGTGACAGTACACTCTGACAGTCAAACTGTAATACATTTGAGCAAGAATCCAGTTTATCATGAGAGAACCAAACATGTTGATGTGAGGTTCCATTTTGTTAGAGGATTAATTGTAGAAGGAGTAATCAATTTCAAGAAGATATCCACTGAAGAGAATCCAGTAGGTATGGGAACTAAAGCGGTTACTATTGCCAAGTTCAAACATTGCTTTAATTTGTTGTTTATAGGGTAGCAGTAACAACAGAGCTAGGAAGGAATAGATGGATGGTTTTCTACACTAAGTGATGTGTGACTATTGGTAGTTTTGGCTTCAAGGTGGAGATTGTTAAATATGAAGTCCAAAACGATGTCGTGTGATGCTTCTTTTATACGATGTCATTTTACTGCCTCTACACTTGACAAATCTGGATCGTTGCTTCACAACTTGATCCAACGACTGCCATGGAGCCATTTACTCAGTCATATAAAAGAAAATCTTCACTTTCAACTTGATGACTCTCTTTCTTTCACTCTCCGCGATTAGGGTTTTCAGTCGTGCTTGTTCATCTATGTAAATTATGGGTTTCTTGAGTGATCATCTTTGTGAGGGTTGCGTTTCTCTCTGTTTAGAGATACTGATTGTGGAGATCTCTAGGTTAGAACTTACATAGAGGGTTGTGATTGTAAAGCGTGAGTGATTGTTATCGCAATGGTTGATTTGATTGTTGTAATCTATAAACTTCAATTAGATAGTGTCGATAGACCCATTTTTCTGGAGCTCAATGTGGACGTAGTCTATCCAATTTGGATAGGTGAACCACTGTAAATCTGGTGTTGTATTTGTGATTCTTTGTTACAGTTTGTCTGTGTGTTGTCCAAGTTTTAGATGGATAACAGTCTCGATTCATAACACAAACTACACCAAACAAAACAAAATGATTTATAGTTTTGAGATGGTAAAACCAACCTGAACAAAATGAAGATAATGTTTATTAAACAACCACAAAATTCTACATGGACATCTTTGCCAACAACAAAAACCATTTTCTATTCCAAGACATCACCAATGTTTTCGTTATAATCAAAGAAACCTAATCAAGAACTTAAGAAAATATATCATAAAAATACTTAAACAAAAACACCGCAGCATCAAAGGGACAATAAAAGAACAAATTCATAGATAACCTCATCAGCCCAAATTCCTAAGTAATAAATAATATCGTCAAAAAAACATTTTTATCCATTTCAATCAATAATAATTTTTCGGTCTACTATCATTTCAACTCATAAATCAACTGTAAGTAACCAAGATTCAATAAAATTAAAAATTAAAAAAAAAACTCAAACCAATATCAAATGCAAACAATTAAAATTCATGTTAACCTTAGATTTTGACTTTTTGCAAGCTTTCTTTCCACTTCTTCTTTTCTGCATCTTGCCTCCTCCAATGAAAGTGATAAGTAATAAGTGTTAAAACCAAAACAAACAACCAAACAAAATAAAATTACATATATTGTTGAGATGGTAAAACCGACGTGAACAAAATGACGATAATGTTTGTTAAACAACCTCAAAGTCTCTTTCACTTTAGCATGGTCACTTTTTCAGTCATGTTTACAACATGCATGGTCACTTTTATCAACTAGGTTTACATCATTACCATTCATAGACTTGTAAACCATATGGTAACAGTTAGTTGAACAACTTGAGAAATCTATAGATATTCGAAAATGAGAATATAAATTCATATGAAAATTAGAAATAGCCAAACATGTGAAATATAGATATAGGAACCCAAAGGTAAAACTTGTAGAAGATTTATGTCTTATCTTGTACTCTTGATAATTTAGAAAGGTACACACGTTTTCCCTTCAATCAATAATAATTTTTTAGTCTACAATCATTTCAACTCATAAATCAACTATAATTAACCAAGATTTAACAAGATTAAAATTAAAAAAAAAAAAAAACTCGTACCAATATCAAATACAAACAGTTAAAGTTCATGCTAACCTTGGATTTTGACTTTTGGAAGGTTTCTTATCCACTTCTTCTTTTCTGCATCTTGCTTTCTCCAACTAAAGTCATAAGTAATAAGTGTTAAAACCAAACCAAACCAAACCAAACAAAAGAAAGTTATATATAGTGTTGAGATGGTAAAACCAACCTGAACAAAATGAAGATAATGTTTGTTAAACAACCTCAAATTTCTACATGGACATCTTTGCCAACAACAAAAAACCATTTTCTATTTTAGGACATCACCAATGTTTTCGTTATAATCAAAGAAATCTAAACAAAGAACTTAAGAAAATATATCATAAAAATACTTAAACAAAAGCACAATAGCATCGCAGGGATAATGGAAGAACAAATTCGTAGATAACCTCCTCAGCCCAAATTCCTACGTAATAAGTAAAATCATCAAAAAGCATTTTATCCATTTCAATCGATAATAGTTTTTCAGTCTACTATCATTTCAACTCATAAATCAATTGTAAGTAACCAAGATTTAATAAAATTAAAAAAAAAAAAAAAAAAAACTCTAATCAATATCAAATACAATCAGTTAAAATTCATGCTAACCTTGGATTTTGACTTTTTGGAAGTTTTCTTTCCACTTCTTTTCTGCATCTTGCTTCCTCCAACTAAGGCAATATGTCATAAGTGTTAAAATCAAAACAAACAAAACAAAATCATATGTAGTGTTGAGATGGTAAAACCAACGTGAACAAAATGAAGATAATGTTTGTTAAGCAACCTCAAAGTCTCCTTCACTTTAGCATGGTCACTTTTTTCAGCCAAGTTTTACAGCATGGTTACTTTTATAAGCCAGGTTTACATCATTACCATTCAGAGACTTGTAAACCATATGTTAACTGTTAGTTGCACAACTTGAGAAATCATATAAATATTCAAAAATGAGAATATAAATTCATATGAACATTAGAAATAGCCAAACATGTGAAATATAAATATAGGAAACCAAAGGTAAAACCTACAGAATAGGTTCTTCCTCCCCTGCAATTCAACAAAGGTCTAGCCTAAAAAGATGAGCATATAAATGAGGCTATATTATGTAAATTTCAATGAAAACTATGAAGAAAACATAATTACATTAATGAGAGACAGAAACTTACATATGGTCCATACAAATCAATATTAATGAAAATTAGAAATAGTCAAACATGTGAATTATAGATATGGGAAACCAGAGGTAAAACCTATAGAAGAGGTTCCTCCTCCCCCACAATTCAGCAAAGGTCTAGCTTGAAAAATGAGCACATAATTGAAGCTATATTATTTAAATTTCAATGAAAACTTTGAAGAAAACATATTTACATTAATAAGAGACAGAAACTTACATATGATCCATACAAATCAATATTACCTCCAACATTATATTCCTAAGTTTTTGCCCTCCACATGCTGTTCCAAAATGCATATTTTGATACAATAGCAGTCTATTAAAATAGACGTTGAATAGCACTAATTGAAAACCATTTTGTCAGTTCGAGGGCCGAATAACCTTCCTACAGATCAAAGATTTATCAGATCAGATTCGTTTGATCTTTTCAAATAATTAAAAAAATAAATAAACAAATCAGTAAAACCCCATAACAAAACACACACAATGTGACATTTTTCCTCAAGTTTCTCACCATCCAAACACTAATAAAAAAAAATCAATAAAACTCCACAGCACAACACATGCACAATGTCACATTTTCCCTCAAGTTTCTCGCCATCCAAACACTAATAAACAAAATGCAAATGAAAACAAAACAAAAGAATAGAAATTACCCAGTCCCAACTCAGTCTCTTGCCTTCCACTATACTTTGACTATGATTTTGTACCAAAAATTAACCCAAAAAATCCACGACAAAACACAAATAAACAAATACTCGGGAGATGGCTCCCGGTCTGATTGCATGTCGTCGGCTTTCATCCTCATCGCGATAACTATGCATCTAATTCAATTAGATCAACTCATTTATCGAAGAAACCCTAGCTTTCAATATGAATAAAAACCAAGAAAAATAAGAAAAAAAGCAAAGAGAAATAGAGAAAACTTACGGCTCTCTGATTTAGTTCAAATGTGGAGAAACAAAGGTAGAAACAACGACGAATCCTCTTTTAGCCAATTTGAAGCATTTGTATGTGAATGTGAAGCATCTATGTTTATATGAAATTAATCAAGTTTTAGTTAGAACTTTGGATGCCCAATATCTGCTATTAATTAATACTAAAATATATCAAACACAACTTCATCACCAATCACATGCAGCCATGTGTTAACCACACATCCAACATGTCAAAATGGAGCAATTCTAGAGCTTTTGGATGACAAAATGGAGTAATTCTAGAGCTTTGAAAATCCTATGTGTCAATCAATTAGGCTATGCTTTAGGATTATATATATATATATATATATATATATATATATATATAGATTTTGATGTATAAGAAGATTTATTAATTTATACATCAAGTGGTACCTATGTATTTTTTTTTAAATGTATTCACTTATAAATATAGCGAATTATTAATTTACCACATTGGTCCCAAGTCAGGACCGGCCAAAGATATTATTTAATTGTGGTTATTAATTTATTGAGTATTAACTTATTGAGGTTTAACTATATATTATTATAAAGGGAGAACGACAATTTCCCACCCAAGGTTTAGCCAAACAATAGTTTCACACTTGAAAAGTTTCAAAATGACACTTTCCCACCTATCGTAAAGATCCATTAGTAAAATTTGTTAACTGACAAGGTATAAACACTGTAAAGACGAAAATACATTTCTCTCTTCTTTTTCTCCTTCGCCCCTCTATTCTCCTTCTCTTCTCTTCTTTTTCACATTTCTTCTTTCTTCTCTTTCTCTTTTTTTCTCCTCCTTCTCTTTCTCTCCCCTTTCCTTTCTCCAAGACCCTATTTGCCAAAATTGTGGTAGCTCGATCTTGCCGCCTCTTGCCCAAATCTTCTCTTTTCTTCTTTCTCCATCACCACCTCTCTTCTCTTTCTATTTTCTTCCTCTTCACATATTTTCTTTCTTCTCCTGCTCCCTTTTTATCCTCATTCTCTTTCTCTCTCCCTTCCATTCTCCAAGACCCTATTTGCCCAAACTTTGGCAGCCCGATGTAGCCGTCTTTTGCCTAGATCATGGTGGTCATGATTTGGCTGCCGATTGTCTGGATCATATCGATGTGATGTGGCTAAGTGGCGGTCAGATCGTGGTCTCTCGATTTGGCCAACCACCAATTTTTTAATACATATTTCTTATGATTCATTTCTTCACTTTTGGGGTAATAGATCCTATGAATTTTAAGTTGTGTTTTGACATTTTGGAGAGTTTGAAAATGGTTAAATGTTTGATTTGGTAAGTTGTTAGAGATTTGGCTGTTGGGAAAGAAAATTGTTTATGAAAGGGGGATTGGGATGGGGTATTTTTGTTGCAAAAAAATTGGTAAATTGGAGTCGGAATAGTAAGTGGAGGTGGAGGTGGAGGCTTTGGTGGTGGAGGAGGAGGCGTTGGACGTTGTACAAGTATAGGTGGAGGCGTTAGAGTTGGGGGCAGTGTTAGTGGCAGGGTTGGAGGTGGTATTGTTAGTGGTGGTGGTGGTGGAGTAGAAGCAAGAAAATGTGGAGTTGGTGGTGGTTCTAACCACGATGGAGGCTTTGATGTTGGAAGAGGTATTGGCGATGGTGTTGAAAGAGGAAGTGATGGTAGTGGGGGAGGATTAGGTGTAGGATCTATACATGGGGGTGGCTTTGGTGCTGGTGGGGGTGGGGGTGGGGGTGTAAAAGGTAGAGTTGGTGGATGTATAGATGGTGGAGAAGTAGCTAGAGGCAAGGGTGGAGGAGGAATCGGTAGGGGTTTAGGTCATGGTGGCGGGTTTGGAGCTGGTGGAAGTGTAAATGCAGGTGGTGGTGTTGGATGAGGAGTAGCAAGTGGTATTAGTGGAGGGTATGGAGCTGGTGGTGGAGGTGGAATTGAGATAGGCATTGGAGTGATTTACCATTCAATCATTCTTCAATTAAAATTAACGGACAGATCTTAACAATGAGTGAGAAAATGTCATTTTGAACTTTTTGGGTGGGTAAATGTCGTTTGGCCAAACCTTGGGTGAAAAATTGTCGTTCTCCCTATTATAAATTATAAATATAAACAAAAAAGGTAGGAGTAATGCATTGAAATTGTTAGGATTCCTCACCAATTCAGAATATAAAGTAAATAATAAAAATCTGCTCAGGAGAAAGGAAATCTCAAAAGAGAAGAAATTGAATAATTCCTCAGTTTTATTCTCAATAAGAGTCACCCTTATATAAGGCTTACTACTAAGAATTAAGAAAGCTCAATAATTATTGAATAATTTGTAAACTTGTGTTTGTATATTAGAGCATCTTCAATTGTGCTCTTTATTATAAAGAACATATTTCATATAAATAAAGAGAAACTTCATTAGTTTCTAAATATAAAGAATAAATTTTTTATTCAAATCCAATGAGCTCTTTAAATTTAATGAAGATATTCTTTATTTAAAAAAAAAAAAAAACTTAATAGGAGAGAGAATTAATAAATAAAATATATAAAAACTTGTAGTTTATTAATTAAAATTAGGATAGAGAATGAAATTTGACTCTCTAAATGTGTAGAGTCAAACTCACTCTTTAATTTATATTTAAATAATAAAGAGTTTGTTAGAGCATCTCCAATGATGCTTAGGAATGGGCACAAAGCCCGGCCCCGTGGGGACTCGCCCCAAAAGGGGCAGATTTTCCCCGAATTTTTTGAGCTTTGAGCCAGGATCGAGCTTAAGATTGGCCCCTGGAATTCGGGGCCAGGATAGGTTTTGCCCCGACGCTGTATATTTTATATATATATAATATAATATATTAATTTTAATAATTGAAAATCAATCATATATACCTATAATAATTTTAATATTTGAAAATCAATTATACATTATACAATAACAAATTATAATTGTGTAAGTATTTTATTAAACTATATACAAATACGTAATAAATAAAACTAGATTAAATATAATAAATCATTATAAATATTTGTAATTTATATATATTATACATAATATGTTAATACTATGAAACAAAAGTTATATATTCGACACTATATATTATACATTTAACATTATACATTATATATGGTATAAATTTGACATTATACATTGTATATTATATATGATATATACTATGCAAGTATAATGTATATAACATATATATGTTGTAAATGATAATTTATACATAGTATGATATTATCTATAATCTTACGTTAATACATAATATATATGTAATATATTATTTATTGTTTTGATTAATTATAATAAATCAATAAATCACAATATTTTTTTTTTTTTTTTTTTTGTCCCTCATTGAATCATTTTTTCAATTCTATTACTTAATTACCTTTGTTATATTGTGAATTGTGATAGCTATTTATTTAGAATTTATTATAATACATATGGTAGTTATTTATTTAAATTTATTATAATATATATGTCTAATGTATCATATATAATGCATTATATTATATATTAAAGAGACATTATATATGCATACTTATTACTTAATACATAATATTATACTATCAATATATAATATATTTATATATAAGTATAATGTATTATAATTATGATTTTGATATTTTGATTCATCATAATCATTAATCAACGGCGGACCCAACATTTGTTGAGGACTCGAGGGTGGGCATTTGAACAAAAAAATATTAATATGTATAATTTCTGGATTTTGCCCTACCCTAATAGAATTGTTAATTATATATTTAAATTTTTTTTTGGTCTTTACGTTTAATATGTATATTATATATTTAATTTTTTTTTGTTGGTATATATAATTGGGAGAAAATAATAATAAAATTATAAAACTAAAGATACAAAAATACAAAAAAAAAACCCAAACGGGGAATTCGGGGGGGGGGGGGGGGTGGAACATGCTTTTTTCGGGGATTCCCCGATCCCGGCCCAGGCTTTTGGGCTGGGGCTGGAGACAAGGGTGCTCGACCCCTCCCTGGCCCGTGCCCATCCCTAATAGTGCTCTTTATTTTGAAAAGCATCTTTCATATAAATAAAGAGCATCTTCATTAATTTTTAAACATAAAGAACACAATTTTTATTCAAATCCAATACTCTTTAAATTTAATGAAGATGCTCTTTATTTTTAAGAAAGAGACTCAAAGCATCTCCAAATGACTCTTTATATAACTCAAACTCTTTATTATAAAGAGTGTATCCATAAAAACAAGATTCCAACATACTCTTTATCTTTAAAATATAAATTAGAGAGTGAGTTTGACTCTCCACATTTAGAGAGTCAAATTTCACTCTCTATCTTAATTTTAATTAATAAACTACAAATTCCTATGCATTTTATTTATTAATTCTCTCTCCCATTAAGTTTCTTTTTTAAAATAAAGAGCATTTTCATTAAATTTAAAGAGTCTATTGGATTTGAATAAAAATTATGTTCTTTATATTTAAAAATTAATGAAGATGCTATTTATTTATATGAAATATGCTCTTTAAAATAAAGAATACCATATGAGAGAGAGAATTAATAAATAAAATGCATAAGAATTTGTAGTTTATTAATTAAAATTAGGATAGAGAGTGAAATTTGATTCTCTAAATGTAGAGAGTCAAACTAACTTTCTAATTCATATTTTAAAGATAAAGAGTATGTTGAACTCTTATTTTTATAAATAGACTATTTATAATAAAGAATTTGGATCATATAAAAGTCATTTGGAGATATACTTAGGTAGCTACTTATTATTTAATTTTTATCTTATATCCACGTTAATTAAATTGAGCGATAGAAAAAGAAAGTGTCATTAAAAACTTGTATTTAAAAATAAAAATATCTTTTGGGACCCTGATATTTTTGAAATGCTGGCGTGGCCGCGACTGTTACTTAAATCCGAACCCGTCTCTGCAACAATAAGAACTTTTGGTTTAGAATAAATAAACAACTCCCAGTCCCGTCCCTTGTTTCATTCGATCGCATCGAGTTTGTTTCAATCTCAGTTTGCAATAGAGCTGAGACAAGACGATGGCGCCGCCGGCAGTAGGAGGAGGAGGTGATGGCGAAGGACAGCCGCAGAGACAGCAACAAGCGGGGTTCGGCCAAACAGTGACCGGAATAATTAGAGTTGCCGTCTTCTGGTACTTCGCTTCCAAATTCTTCTCTCCTAAACGACCTACCGATCCCTCCCAGCCTCAGCTCATCTCCACCAATCTTTTCCAAAGAGGAGAATACTTGGTACGTGCTTAATTTCTTTCTGAATGATTGATTTTAGCTTAAATCGTGATAAGCCAAAAGTTAGGGTTTCTTGTGTTAAAGTTTGAAAGAAGTGTGAAAGGTTTTGTAGAGTAGGAAAGAGATTTAAAAAAACTAAATTTAATGTAATTCATGCTTTCAAGGAATTGTTCAAATTTATCTTTTTCCTTGAAGACTGGTTTAGTTGTAGTTAACAGTGAACTTCTGGTTATTTGATGTCGGAGTTATGAAATTGTTCTCTTTGTGTAGCGTATGCAGTTGCATCTGAATACTTTTTGAATAGGGCTTGGTAAATTTTAGTAGATTTAGATGTTGATTTTGGATGTTGATGGCCTCTCAATAAGGGAATCTGTGTTATGGGGCTGGAGCTGATTGATTTTGTTCTTTCGGCTATTTCCTTTTTAACATAGGAGAGTGGGAGATTGATTTTTTCTGTACCTTAGGATAAGAAACATGGGCTTAGGTTGTATAGGTCAGGCTAGATAATTATTTGAATTGAACCCAAGTGAGGTTGTTTTCTTCTCATCATCTTCACATTATAAGCATTGGATAATTATGTGCACAAAGGCATTTGAATGTATATGATAAATGGTTGAGAAACATGGTAGACCAGAAGATGAAAGTTAAACGTGGTAGGAATATACATATGATTAGATATGAGGAATGCTTAATTGTTCTATTGATCTTTCAGTTGAGTTGATCATGTGCTATATGTTGTTATGAATTGATGGTGGCAATTTTCTATTCCTGAACTCATTTTCATTGATCATCTGATAGTCATTTATTTTTTTTTTTTTTTTTCTTTTATCAGGATATGTGGTTATATCTTTCTGAACATGAAAAGTTCAATGACTTTGGTAATGAAGGCTCACTTATTTGGCATGAAACTAATATCCCTTATGCCGTTTGGGGAAAAGAAAGTACCCGAACTCTTTCTACGAAGTACTATCCAACTGAGGTACTTTCTGTCTGAATCTGAAGCTCAAACTTTTTAACTTTTAATGTTTTAAGTGCATAGTATTCTAGTGTATTGCATATTTCTATTTATGAGTGCAACTTTGGTAGCTACATAATGCTGTGTAATCTAATTATGATAATCTTAGTTATTTTTAATTATTTTATTGGTTTTCTTTTGCTTCCTACTAGTTATTATGAAGATAATTTTTCCACTTTCAGGATTTGAAGCACAATGGGAGCCTCTATGCGCATGTTTTCTTTGCACGCTCTGGATATCCTCCAGACCCTAATGATCCTGAGTATCAACATGATGCTACCTTTGGGAAGACGCATCGTAAGATTGTGTCTATACCTTTATTAGATTATCTGTTTTTCATTAGTTGGAATATAGCAGGATGAGGTAAATTGCGTAATTTAAGAGATCTCTTCTTCTGTTGATTTCAGCCGTTGTGGTCTATTATCCCAAGTCAAAAGCAGATAAAAGGAGGAGTCTGCTGGGTGACTCTGAGAAGACTGAAACATTGATTAAGGTTTGTTCTTGCTTACAAGTTATTTCCATAAACTACTTCAAGGTGATGTATGACAAATGAGCTTTAGCTTTCAGAAACTAAAATATGATTTGTGTATGTTTACTATCTTAGTTCTATTTATCATCAAGCCTACTGAATTCTCCAATTGATCTATTTAGCATACATTTGGAAGGCCCATTAATTAACATAATACTATTTAAATAGTTCAAAGTACGGTGTGCGGCCAGTAATTTGCATAATTAAATTGTCATGCAAATTGCAAAGGGGTATCTTCTTCTATGTGTTAGAAGTTTATGGTTGACAGTTTTTGAACTAGATGGAATTGTCTTGTTCAAAGGTATATCATTATAAGCTGGAAAATGGGGCACTGAATTGTTTAGATGAAAATAAAAAAAGCTAAATAACATTCTAAATTGAGTACAATGCTAACACAATATAGAATTCTTTGATATTTGAGTATTCTCTTGATCTAACATACCATTTAATTGTTTAGGATACTAATTAACAATAAAGTCAGCATTGTTAAACATTAGAATTCTTAACCATTTAATGATGATTTCTATGTGATAAACTTTTGTACTGTATACAATCTTCATGATTCATATTCAGCATTAATGATACTACATGAGTGTATTGTCTTCTAAGTAATTCATTTTCTTTTCTTTGATTCTTTCTTTCTTAATTTTCATTTTATGTGGCCATGGTGACCTTAATGTAAATTCCTGTTGCTTCAGGATGTTGATGATCATGAAGGTGATTCTAAAGATGATGGTCCTGTGGAATGGGTTTCATATTGGAAACCAAATGTTACGATTAATTTGGTAGATGATTTCACACGGTATGTATACTAGCAACATCTAGATTATGTAAATTTTTGTTAGTATAAGCTAGAGTATTGAGTTAAGCTATTAGAACTCCTGACTTTGACGTTGAATAAATTGAACTGCATCTTTTTTGTTTATTATAAAGGTGCTATATATAATTTCTTATAAAGCAAAAAGATGTGAAATATGTTCATTGAAGTCTCAATAATGTGGCATAAATGTAGCCATTGGCCCTTGAAGTTTGCCCTGTGTTTAGCTATTCTATGAAAATTGCAATATTGAAATCTTAAAGTTATATGATGTCATATCTTTTCATATATACAAAGCTTCTTTATATATAATTTTTTTGTGGACGAAGATTGTTTGTCTAGATCAATATTGGTCACTGGAAATCAAAGTATGTGCAACAATTTTTCATCATTGTATGAGATTAATTTACATGTACAGAGAGTCCTATTAAACTTCTAGGAAAATTGTATGATGTTTTTGCTTTTCTTTTATGGATAAAAACGGGGAACACTATTATAGACTTACACCATTCTATGGTCTCAATGCATTGTGACCTACTCCATACTTATAGGTATTAGCTTGTAACCACATTCTTTTAACTTATTTAGAGATCTTGCTTTGGCCTGAATATTTGTTCTCTTAAGAGTGACATTTTGCTTCTTGTTTTTTGTGCATGTATTTATGTATAGATATCAGTTTGGTAAACTATTGTTTTATTTTAGTTGTGTTGTTTCCTTAGAGTAACATCCTTCCCTTATTAGTTTATTTTTCCATTGATGCATAGAAATTTCTGTTTATATTGCTACAGTAAGATATTTCCCACTGGTTCTCTGAGATCAATTTTCTGTTTGTTTGCCGATTTGTGCTGTTGAAAATAGCGTATGTGGTCAGTGGTTTAGGCATCTTTTGTTTTATATGAATATATGGATTTTAAGAAATTGAATGCATAAATAGCATTTGAGTATAATTAAAGTAATGGAAATTACCATTTGGATATTTCTGTGTATCTGTCACTCTGTCTAGATGCTGGTAAAAAATGTTTTGGAAATTGATGTCTCCCTTTCTCATTATATCAAATAAAAATTAAAAGGGGCCATTGACTATATTAGTGACGATGTGATATCTTCATTATGGTTACTGTATATTCTCCTTGTGTTAAATTGCGTGTGTAGTATATCTTTTCTAGGTTATCTGCCCTGCTGCATGCTTCCATTTGGTTTTCTTTTTCTTTTCCTTGTTACAAAGGTTTTGGCAAATGTCCTAATTCTTGATAGTTCTTTGCAGATACTCATCCAATGCTGTACCACCAAACATTGCTCCTTGTATCCTTTAATTATTTTTGATTTTGTCAATTACATCTACTTGTTACTGGAAAAAGTTACATCAGCTTGTCAATTTCCTTGTCATGTTTGGAGTTTTTGGAAGAAGCTTGTTGTTTTATTACATCCTATGCGGCTTTAAAACTTGACAAACATAGTCGGTTTCCTTTCCTTCTCTTGCTCATCCCCTGTCTGACACGTTCACTAGGTATGCATTCCATGAACATACATGCATACTTTGTACCCTAATAATTATTATTTTCATTTTAGTTTATCTCTAGAAGCATTTTTTTCAGTGTCAAACACCATCCAGAACTTGCACAATGAATGGAACTTGTCTTCAAAGCATGCAATGGAGCACATTGTTTATGTGTATCTTTTCATGTGGTCCACCATTTGTTAAATGTCACAAATTTATCACAAAAATTGCATTAGTGTTGAGGGGATTGTGTGTTGAAATAATTCTGTGCTTACTGCCTCTACGTTTGAAGAAACACCTCTGTGATTATTCCACATACTGATAAATATATAGTTTCACTGGATTTTAAGTTAGTTTATAACTGTAGGTCCACTTTGTGTTACTTTCTCGGGTAAATGCACAGACAACTTTATTGAAAAGAAACTTGATTTTATTAGACAGCAGACAGTTAAATGTGATTGAGGCTAGGGATCCATGAATTGACAGCATTTTGAAAGCATTTTTTTCTTGAGAGTTGAGATTGATATCCTTGCCCAAAAATAGTGGAAATGACTTAGGAAATTAAAAGGTTGGGTGATTATTAGCCATAAAAATTTTTTTGGTTACCATTTGGCAGCTTACAGAGTCATTTTATTATTATTATTATTATTATTTTTTGTTTTTTTATCAGCTGATACTGATTTGGGGATAAAAGATTTGAGCAAAACTTTTAACACAGCTAGAATTACTTAATTTTGTCCCTTGTTTCAATTGGTAGTCTTTTAGAGAAAGATATTGTTGCTTTCACCTTCCTGACGGAGCTTGAGGTGTGACTTTAAACACTGACTTTAAACTATGTGGGGGGTAGTTGTGTTGTGTACAAATTCCAACTCATTTTGCTCTTCTCTCAAGCCGCTTAGAGAGTTGCAGTAATTTTCAAAATAGCTTTCTTATGGTGAAGGATGTCAAGTTTCAGTATTATTGTAGTCAAGTCTATGCTTAGGAGTTCTATGGTTATGAGTACTTGCCAAAGTAATCAATTTGTTGTAAATTGATTCTAGTTAAGTTTACTATGATTGTTATATCACCAGCATGTGGATTCTTAGCAGTTGAACAACTTCCAAAACTAACATATGTGTATAGTCAGGCATGAATGTGTCAATGCTGGAAATCTTTCTTTGCTGATTAGAAGGTCAACTGTTGTTTGGCTTTATATGATGTTTTTAAATGTACGTAGGAATGTCATCAAAGATATCAGGGGTCAACGCTTCTGGTAATCTGTCTTTATATTTTCTGGGGAGTATATGATATCTCAGTTGTACCTTTGAGTTTCTTGACTTCAGATTGCAGACTTGAATGTTGAACCGAGTACAGGGAATTACTTTCCAACCATTTTTTTCAATGAGTTTTGGTTACTTAGAGATAAGTTGATCCCACTCAATGACACAGTGACTGAATTGCCACTTAATCTGGAGGTGGGTCCCATAAGCATGACAAAGTGGCAACTATTCCTGCAAATTGATCAGTCATTTCAGGTTCATCGTAGTTATGGAAGCATGATTGAAGGCGAGGCTGATGAACTGAAGGTAACACTAATCTTCTCTGCAGTTAGATATTTTATAAGATAACAATTTATTTATTTATTATCAAAAGTAGAGGAAAAGTTAAAACCTTAATGAAAGAAGGAGCAGGAGTCATCCTGTGCTCACAGAATATAACTTATATTAAAGAACAATAAAACGCATTAGGAAAAGAACAGAATCAGTCCTAAACATCACTCTTGAAATCTCAAAGATAGAGATTCTAGAAATACCTTAGAAAACACTGAAAATGAGACCCACGATGGGAATCAAATCTCTCCTCCAAGGTATTTTCAACCCTTTCTATTGTTTTTTTATTTATTTAAAAAAATCAGTCCAAATGAACATTGACAATACTTTTGTTTGTACATCTCTATAAACTTCTACCTTTTTTGTCTGGTCAAATCATCCAACATATATGGTGAAAATATAATAGCTAACTGACATAAAACCTGAACCACCTCCAATAGTATAACAATCACTTCAAAACCCATAAGCCAAAGCATATTCTAAATTAAATGATGCATTAATCTTCTTTTCACGGAAGATTTTGGAAAAAGGAAAGTTTTGCCACCTTTGAAGCAAATTATTGGTGCTCAATTTTCCATGAACCTAAGTCTAAACAAAAAAGATTTAACTCGTGGTGGAATCAGAGATCTCAAAATAAAAGCTTTAGGGTAAGAGAATTTCTCTACCTCTCTACCATCAAAAATAAAAAGCTTTTGTCAATAAAATTTAGGGAGGAAGACACAACGAGATCGTTTATAGACCCAGTTCTTGGGATTATACTTTTGATTTAGTCTAGGAAAACATAACATGACTGGATCATTACTTCCAAAGCTTGTTTTCCAAAATTGTTTCTTTCATCCTTACCAAGACCAAGTTGGTGTAGAGAAGTCATGGTGTCCTTGCGAAATAGTGTTTCAAGGACATATGTAAACTGCTCTTCCAGCCAGTGAAAAATTCTGACTATTTTCATGCAGTCTACATATGCTTGTTACTACATCATGGTAGAAGAAATTCTGCTCTGAAAGAAATCTCTGAAGTTTATAGGAAAGGATTATTCATCACATCAAGATTCCTCAAAGCCAAACCCCGTTTTCGTTTAGATAGAGAATCATTCATCAAATTTACTAACTGATTACCTTTGCCTTCTCACTCCCTTCCGAAAGAAAATTTCTCATTATCTTTCAAATTCTACTAAACACTTTCTTTGAGATTTAAAACAAAAATACTTGGTAGCAATACTTTCAAGAACTGTTTTTACTGAAGTTAGCCTTCCCCCTATTAAAAATATGTCTTCCAACCACCCGATCTTTTGCTAATCCTCTACAATTATCAGTTATGGTATTTTCCCCTTGGGCAACCCTCTAATTCTTTGCAATAAACTTTGAACTACTTTTTGATTGAAATTCAGCTTATGAAATTTATAATTGACTTGAAGATGTGTTGAACTATAAATTTTTATGGGAGCTGCCCCTGTTACTGGAAGGACATTGGTTTTCTCTAGGAAATAAACCTAAGAGAATAGGAGCAAATTCCAATATTCCATATTCATCAGTTATCAGTTTAAAATCTCAAAATAACTCAATTCATATATATATATAGCAAGGCGAAAAACCTAAAGATCCTCACTGGTAAACCTAATTAAAATGAAGTCCTGAAACAGATTACTTTCTCATTTAACTACCATGTTCTAAAACGTAGATTATCCATCACTTCTATATGAATGTTTTTACTAAAGTTCCACATACTTGTACAAGCAAATCTACAACCTGTGCCTGAATCATTGATAATTGTTTTGTTTTTGTGCCTCTTCAGCAAGCAAATAGACATCCCGTGCCTTTATCAAGAAATATATGCTCATGCTTATTTCTAGAAATTATAGATTTTTTCATCTCTTAGAATGAAAAGGGGAAAGAATACAAATTTTCTGTTACTGATCCAAGTGCGGCCAGGTTGTTAGTTCTTGCTGATAAATTAATAATTTTGGTAATTTTTCAGAGGGTGTTCTTAGAAGGAAATCCTTACCTCCTGGTGATCACGATGGTTGTTTCATTGCTTCATTCTGTGTTTGACTTCTTGGCATTCAAGAATGGTATATTTGACTCTTTTAACGGACACTGTTTTATTTCTATTCATTAAGGGTCTGTGTAGATTTTGTGAACCGTTCTGTGAGCTATTAATTTAATAATTTCCTTTGCAGATATCCAATTTTGGAATAAAAATAAGTCTATGGAAGGACTCTCTGCAAAATCTGTCATTGTGAACTTTATATGTCAGCTCATTGTCTTCCTATATCTACTTGACAATGACACATCCTGGATGATACTTGCAAGTTCTGGAGTTGGTTGCTGCATTGAGTTTTGGAAAATAGGAAAAGCTATGCACATAGAGGTATCAAATTTTTTATTCAAGTATAAGATTATGTGAAAATTAGGCTGCAGGTAAATTTTATTTTTGTATAGATTTTTTTTTCTTGTGAAGGAAATGTACATAAATTATTTATTTTTATTAAAAAAAATTGTGTATGTATAAGCTTTAATGTGTTTGTCTGTGTGTGTGCAATGTTTTATGGTTATGTGGATTGTATTGCAGCTTCTTCTTTTTTATAATAAGAAATTGAGGAAAAAAAAGTGTTTTATAAATTGAAAAAGTACTTACAAAGTAGTAAACAAGCTCTCTACAATATGTGTGTTATTCTTTTTCTTCTCAGTCACCTCGTTTTATGAGTATTCAACTATACTAGTCCATTATTTCTTATGCTAGATATTTGCATAAATATGTCAAGTTGTTTTGACACACTTTGTTTTTGGCATCTGCTTATATTATGAGTCTGACTTATGCATGGAATATAGTATGTACCATCTGCTCATGTTTGAGATACTGCATTATTGACATTTCTCCTACGACACCCTTGTGGACATGTGCAAAAATAAAACTGTGTTGTTATCTGTTTATCCATCTGACACTATTCTAGATGTGCATACATGGCATATTGTGTGTTTCATCTCATTATATTTGATTGCTTTTGCTGCTTGTATGCTGTAAATACTTGGGTAATATCGGAGCAAAATGAATTTTAATGCATTGAATTATGCAATACTTTTCTTTTGTTTCCATGTGTTTGTCATCTATAAATCTGCATCGCATTTTTTTAGATTATACAATACAAAACCATGTGTGTGTATCATCTTGTCATGTTCCGGACTTGCTGTAACTGCTTAGCTAATATCTTAGCAACATAAACTAATAAAGGAAGGATACTTTTGTAACACTTTTTACCTTGGTGTCCAGATTGATAGAAGTGGAAAGATACCTATGTTGAGGTTCCGAGATCGTGAGTCATATGCAGGGAATAAGACTAAGGAATATGATGATCTGGCAATGAAATATTTGTCCGGTGTGCTTTTCTTCCTTGTTATTTGTTCCTCTATCTATTCACTTATGTATGAGCGACATAGGAGCTGGTATTCTTGGATTCTTTCCTCATTCACAAGCTGTGTGTACATGTTTGGTGAGCTACCTTTTCATCCTCTTATCTTGCACTTCTGATATTATTGCTCTTCTTCCTAAGTTCTCATCATTTTGAAATTCCGTTAAGATTTTTTTATGCTTACTTGCCATATATGATCTCTTTTTCTTGTAGAATTGGCAATTTTGCACCCCTCTGAATTCTACATCTTGTTTTGCTGCAGGTTTCATTATGATGTGCCCCCAACTGTTCATTAATTATAAGCTTAAGTCTGTGGCTCACCTACCCTGGAGACAAATGACATACAAGTTCCTGAACACCATCATTGATGATCTCTTTGCCTTTGTCATAAAAATGCCAATGCTACATCGGCTTTCTGTCTTCCGTGATGGTGAGTTATAACAGTGCAATTTTCCTTTTTGTTCTTAAACCATTAAATATTCTGTCTAAACAAGGCTTAGGAATGTAAATGCTTTGATCCTTGCCGCTGAGGGTATTGTATGCTGCATATAGAATTGAGTCAATTTTATTTTGCAATACCATGTTCATATGGTGACTTGGTCAGAGTCCTGGTTTTTGGCATTATCAATAAACTAGCTTAGAGGAAATTAGTAAAGAGACCCACAATTTTGAAGCTGCATTTATGCAGTAACAGTACATCCTGAGTTTTCTCTTTTTGTTTCATTTCATATGGGGAGGGGTTTAGTGTTCACCTTAGACTACTTTGAAGATGCTTTGAGTAACAGTTCTCAGATGTTCAATATCTTGAATAGGGAGGCAGTGGTATATAAAGCCTGGTGGTAACCTTTGATACTTTTTTGTGGCAATTATGCCATTTCTTGTGGATATAAAAGCTGCTGGTGTTTTAAGAAAATAGGTGTCAGTACAGGCTTTTTCTGTTTTCCACTTATTTTCCAGTCACATTCTATTGCAATGGCAAAGGCTTGGGTTTCCCTGTGCAAATTGTGCATATGGTGAGAAGGGGCACTTCATGGAAAATAAAATGAGAGAGTTTATGTAAATGTCGGAGGTTAGGACTACTTCCGGGTCACTCCAATTGTTCCAGAGCATGACTTTGCAGTAATGGGTACTTGCTAGTCTTCTCTCTTCAATGTTTGCTGTCTGATTAGCCGGTCCACGTTGGGTCTCAGTGATTATCCTATTGGAGTATTGGAAGTTCAAGAGGAACCGTCATTTTTAATCTGCAAAGGTTTATATTTATTTTTTTGTTCTTTTACCATAATTTGGTTTTAATTTGTGTAATCCTTCTTATGGAGAATTGGAGGTACATGCTCTTTAATTATATCTTCTATATCTACCATACTGGCAATCCACTTTGTCCTCCAAAGGGCAGGTTTACTAGTTTCTTTGGTGTCTCTTGATGTGTTTTTAGTGCTTAGAATTTCCCACCCCTAGTATGCCACATATTTGCCATTCATTACCATAAAATTCCCTTCTATGATTGCAATATTGTGAAAGCTAACATGGAAATTATATCATTAATTGTTCCATCTTTTGTGATCGTAATTTGGCCTTTTCTGTGTCCTGTCTTGCAGATCTTATATTTTTGATATATCTATACCAAAGGTGGGTTTATCCAGTGGACAGATCACGTGTAAATGAATTTGGTTTTGGTGGTGAGGACGATAAGCCTTCTGATGGTTCAGAAACAGATGTCACTGTTAGGAAGGAGGAAGAGAAGAAAACCAATTGACCACAAAAACAAGCTGATAAGAAAAGCAAATGAGCAGTTGTGCTTGTGGTGTAAAATTTGATTAGGTGGTATAACTTATAACTTCTTCCATTTTTGTTTTAGATAATTACATTATAATGATACTTTAGAAGTATTTTATTATAGGCGATAGGCCATATTCCATTCCTTTGTTTGAAGAATTGTATGAATCAGCTGCTAGAGAAACTGTTTGAACTGTCTTAAAGGATTCAGTCACTGGGCAGTTTCTGATACGCAGCGTTTTGGAGGAATTAAGTTGAAATGTTCTTATATTGTTTTTATTACGTTTTGTTTTAATTAATTTTGAAAATATCCATTATGCAACATCTTATTTTGTGTTCTTTTACTTTCTCACCTTTCTAAACATACCTAAAAGTGTTGTTTGATTATTGGAACTTTTTTAGTTCTCTCTAACTTGGCCTAGATATGGATGATCTTTGTTTTTGCATTCAAATCAATCTCTCAATGTTANTTTAATTAATTTTGAAAATATCCATTATGCAACATCTTATTTTGTGTTCTTTTACTTTCTCACCTTTCTAAACATACCTAAAAGTGTTGTTTGATTATTGGAACTTTTTTAGTTCTCTTTAATTTGGCCTAGATATAGATGATCTTTGTTTTTGCATTCAAATCAATCTCTCAATGTTAAGAGAAATAATTATATTCAATATATACCTCTACGAAGATTACCATTGTCATACATATATATTGTATGTGTGTGCAATTTTCCAATTATGCTCCAACCATTGAAATCTCTCAATGGTTCATATATATTTTTTTGCACAAACAATTGTCTTTCGTAGAAATTTGGAACACCGCTGTCAATTTTTATCATCAATTAGATCATATATTAAGTTTCTATTTGGTCCAATTAATCAATGAATCAAAATAACATTTCTAAAGTAAAAACCAAGGTTTTAAAACCTAGACCGAATCAGCTTATTCGATCGGCCTTGTCTCTAGTCTAAGGACAACCTAAACCCGGTTTCAGCCATTGACCCAAAATTGACCCAGTTTTGAGCCGGCAAAATAGTATTGAATCGTTGGTTCAACCTGACTAGTGGTTAAATCGGGTGACTAAAATCAATCCACCTGCAATTGCTAGCATGTTCTTGATGGTTCTAAGTTGAGAGAGGACCTCATACTTAAGAGCTAAGTCACAAAGGCTATCTCGAACCATTGTATTAAAAACCAGACCGGAGGGCAACCTGTTATGATGGCCGCGTCACGGTTCAACCGGTTGGACCGCTTAGACCGTCGGTTGGATCGGTGACATCATAATGACGTCGGCATATTTAAAAAAAACAATTTTTTTTTTAGATTTCTATTTTTCAATAAGACAATAACAATTTAATTACTGTCCAACATGACTCAAAGTTCAAATTCAACAACAATCCTAACATAATTTAAGTATTTAACAACAATTCAAAGTCTAAATCCAAATATGACGTTGTATTTACATATCAAATGACAAAATACATAATAATTAATAACAAAACATTTGATGCAAATGTTTTTTCTTTGATCTGTCTCCATGTTGATTGAGCTTCACACACTAGCATCAAAATTCATCACCATATCAGTCCTACCTCTACTAGATTGTGAAGAAGACCCAGAGCCAGATGTTGCCATTGTCTATTTTTAATCTTTATCTACCTATCACACAAGAAATAACAACAATTATCACTCAACCAATTGCAAGTTCACCGATGTGTAATCTCAAGATAAATGCAACCAACAATTTTTAATCTTTTTCAAGATCATCTGTGAGTAAACTTTTTGGTATAATCAAAAGAATCAAATACAAAATACATTTTTAATTGTTTTTATATGGCATATAAATGTAACATAAAACAAAACTTGTCGTCACTCACAACCATAGCCACAACCACAGCCACGAAAGAATATGATTACTACAATGCTAGTACCAACTATTAGGTTTGAATGTGATAGAAAGTTATGCTCACAACCGCAGCCACGAAAGAATGACTTAAAATGGAGTATGCCAGCCCAATCTGCAGATATCCTATCTTATTTAACCAGGTTTTGCAAAACTATATATGAATGGAACTCACCATCAAATTTTAACTCTGAAATTTGAACAAATAAGAAAATTAGATAGTTACATTTCAGTGCCCCACCAAAACCTGCTGATTGAAAAGACACTAATGCAGATTCATAGGCAAGGTCTAGTCAGAAGTTAGGCTCCTAATGCTTCTTCCTTCAAGTTACTTTTTGATAGTCTTTCATGAGCTTATGCTAACAGGAGCAAGCCTCAGAATGCAAAAAAAAACTATCATAACAACTATCAGCTAAGGGAAGCTTTTTATGACTAAAAATCTATACTAGCTAATCCAATTACTTAATCATCTACAGTCTCTCAACCAAAGCAATTTTCATCTTTGTTTAAACTCTTGGTCATGTATCAGCATTTTCAAAAAAATATTGCAAACTCTATATCCAATCAGTGGTAGAGCATTGAACTTTCTATAGTGGAATCAATCAAGGACTGATTTTTAACATCAATATCTGGTTCTACAGAAATTAAAAGATACCAACACCTATAATAATATCGTAAAACTGCAATAAGTCAAGCTTGCAATTACATTCTACTTTTTAATTTTTTGAGAATATTTGTTAATTTTCACTTAATTCTTACTCCCATCATTTACGTTGTAGTAGTCAAACTACAAAAGTATACATAAAGGTTTTAAAACTTACATAGACCTCATAATTTTTTACCATATATAAATTGGAATAAATTCCATGCACTTTTTTTGTGCAAATATACTTGAATCAAAGCAGAACCATCATCAAGATCATGTTAATACAACCACAACAGCTCTATAGATTGAAAAATGTAAAGGGTGTTAACTTAAATGTAAAGGGAGCAAGGAATGGCGTTACCTGGATCGACGAATGGAGTTGTCGCCGTCGATTTCCAGCGAGGGAGGAAGACGTCGTCGATTTCCGACGAGGGAGGAAGACGTCATCGTCGATTTCCGGTGAGTTCAGATGCGATTTGGGTGGGATTTCAGAGAGAACAGAAGACATAGTTGAAACTGTGAGAATTTTCGTAGAGATCAGAGTGTTTGCTGAGAAATTTTCGTGAGAAAAACTGAGAAAGACTAAAAGAGAAGAAGATGAGAAAGGGTTGCATGACAGAGAAGAAGATGAGAAAAGGCTGCGTGAAAGAGAAGAAGATTGTCGCGTATTAGGGATTTAAATTGTGGACCGGTTTTTCCGCCGGTCCAACCACTCATATTATCTAGTTTTCAATCGGTTTAAAGCAGCTCAATGTATATTAGCGGGTTTGAGGGTGACTTGAACCGGACACGTGACCGGTTCACTGTCCAACCGGTTGGACCAGCCGGTACGGTCCAGTTTTTAAAACAGTGTCTCGAACTAGAATACAGGTATCATTATCAATGATACCTGTCGAGATTTGTGCTCTTGATTGAAGACACCGTTATTCCTTTAATACCAAAGAAAATGAACATTGGCAAAGAGGACTAACCATGCTAGAAGATGCCAAAATTTTTGTTGTGGTGTATGTGCAGGACCGTCCATTGAAGTGGTGAGAACAACGAGAAAGACGGCCATGCCATGAGAGTTTTAGNAAAAATTCATCCAAATTAAATCAAACATAATATAAAAATGAAAAAAAAATTTAATTATAATAATGCATAACATTTTTTTCGAACATAAATGAACGAACAATCGAACGATTGTTCGCGAACGGATGGATTAGTCGAACGTATAGTGTTCGCGAACATAATCGAACGAACGACTCCTGTTTGAACTCGATCAAACATATTATCGAATAAATATCGAACTGTTTGCGAACATTATCAAACACTAATCGAACGAATAACGAATATTCGCGAACTGTTTCGTTCGTTTGCAGCCCTAGACTTACTGAGTCTTTCTCCTTCATTTTTATTTTCTTTATTTTAAACTTAACTCCATCCCTCCCCGTAAAAATCTAATCTTCCATTTCAATTTCTGGACTGTACTTTATTCCTCTCCAAACAATTCTTTCTTGATTCTTAGTTTAGTTCAGTTTTTGTTTCCTCATTAGCATCGAACTTGAAGAACATGTTTACAAGTTGTGCTACAAAACAACACTTCATCTGTTATCTCTCTAACTTGTGTTCTTGTATCACTTTACTTGAGGCTGTTTCGGCCACTGATCTTTGTTCTACAAATCCATGAAGCCTCATGCTGATTCGTTTTCTCTTTTTCGTTATATCTGTTGACTTTTCTTTGACTCACCTCCTGCTTCACATTTTGTATGGTTGAGTTCTTTCTAGTTTTTAAGTTTGCATTGTTGTTTGGTTGCTGAGAAAATGGAATGCCTCGAAAAAAAGTTTTTCTTTTTTCGAAGTGAATAGCAAAAAGTTTTTATTATTTAGAATAAGAATCTCTCGTGTTTCTACCAAAATAAGAAAATAATAAAGTTTTAGTTTTGATTTTTTTTATAAAATCTACCAATTAACCATATTATTGGTTCAGTTCAAAACCAGTTTCGACCCTAAATTGGTTTGATTTCAGTTTAAAAATTTCCCTGAACCAAAAAACCGAATCGATTAAAAAAACAAGGGTGTTTGGACCGGTTAACCAGTTTTGAACACACTAACCACAAGATAAAAGATTCATTTGGATATGCCCGGAAACCACCGGAGATGATGAGTGGTATTCTCCTCCTGCTTATCCAAAAATATATTACAAGCTAAGTCAACAGAGAACCTACCCGAAGGGTGGCCTCTCCAAACATAATGATCAAGAACTCCTACCCACAGACGTAAAGTAATTGAGTCCCAAATCTACCGAAGCGGTGAAATACTTGATGGAAAACCCTAGGAGCCATCCACAATGATATTTGCACTTTTGTGTCCCAAGGTAAACCCGTGGTGGAAAGCGTCTGAAAAGAAAATAGGTCACACAAAGGCCCCTGCAGCAACCAATAATCCTGTCGAAGCGAGGTATCTCCTCCATCACCAATACGTGTAACAAAGAGTCCTCGGCACCAATTCTGGCTGGACAGAATCTTCGTCCAAGACCAAGAAGCCCTGGAAGTGACCCAGATACACCAGAAGGACCGAGTGAACCCAGGAGGACCAGATAGAGGAATGATTCGTAAGAAGCCTCCATACATGCTTAGAAATAGTAGCCCTATTCCAGTCCTGACTCCTCTTGATCCCTAAACCCCCCTCCTTTAGAGGGTAACAGAGAGAAGCCTACGTCGCCTTAGCCTCAGAATGAGACAATGATGTTCTCTTCCAAAGGAAAGCAGCCAGAATACTTTCAATCCTCCTCACAATGGCCTTTGGCAAAATAAACATGGAAGATCAATACTTGGATAGAGAAAAGGATCGACTTGATTAACTGAAGCCTACGTGTATAAGTCAAAGAAGCCAAGGTCCACAATCTGACCCGAGAAAGGATTTGCTCCAATAGAGGCCTACAATCAGAATGCCTTGGATATTTGTAAAACTGATTCACAATCACCTTAGATATGCACTTGTAAAACATATTACAACAACAAATCGGCCTAAAATCACCCTTGCATTCCCGATTCTCGGCCTTGGGAACCAAAGCAAGGTTGGTAGCATTTAGACATCTAGGCATATTATAAGTGGTAAAGAAATACTTCACTTCAGCTTGAAAGTTTGTACTAATAATATTCCAAGTCTTCTTTAAGAATAGAGAAGTATACCCATTAGGATCAGGAGCTTTATCACTAGAAATCGAGAATAAAGTATGCCTAATCTTATCATCAGAAATAGGGGCAACCAAAGAAGACACCAAATCCTTAGAAATGCGACCGAAATGATGCATTGTCAAGAGAAGGCTAAGAAGGGGCAGTAAACAAATCTTGGAAGCATCTCATAGCCAATTTTCCACCTTCCTGTCATTGATACTAAAACTCGTATCATCCACCAACCTGTGAATCCTATTTCTGGCCTACCGTTGAACTAACAACTTATGGAAAAAAATTTTGTTCTTATCTCCCAAAGCCAGTCACTAGATCCGAGACCTTTGCTTATAGAAAGCCTCCTCATCCTTGTAGAGTTGGAAGTACCTCTTGGCTAAGTTCCTTTGCACTCTAATACACTCGGTGGAAGTCGGGTTGGCATCCAGTTAGCCTGTGTCGAGGGCTCGTGGTTGTAACCCCTAGCACTTAAAGACTTGAGCTCCTTTCAAAAAAAAAAAAAAAAAAAAAACCCCAATTTTTGAGTTAACCAGTACATGGGGTTACCATCCAAATGCTCATCCCACACCTTCTGAACAATGTCCATAAAATCAACATGATTAACCCAAAAGTTCAAAAATTTGAAAGGGCCAGGAATCTTACCCTGCAAGGCCCCGAAACGAACCACCATAGCACTATGATCAGAGACATCTCGAGGCAAAAACTCAAAAACTGTGTTTGGCCAAACAATAAACCAAGAATTATTACCAAAAATCCAATCCAACTTCGGAAGGATGACCCCATCTATATGTTGTTCATTATGCCAAGTAAATCGAAGTCCAGTGTAGGGAAGCCCATTCAATTTACATCATGAATACACTGACCAAAACCATCCATATAGGCTGGTCAATCCGTGTTACCTCCCACCCTGTTTGAAGATCTCAAAATATCATTGAAATCCCCCAGAACAATCCATGGCATAGAAAAGAAAACTCGTGCCTCATCTCGAAGAAAATTCTAAAGCCAATAACGACTCCCGAGATCGTTATAACCATAGACAAAGGTTACCCCAAAAGCGAATCCATCCAAAATATGAGTAACCCGGCAATTGAGCTTCTGAGGAGAGACATGCAATCTACAAACACTATACAAACATGGATCCCGCCAAACTAAAATTTTGCAAGCAGCCGAATCTGAGGCATTCAACGAACCCAATAGATATAAACAAATTATGGGATTGATATATTCTGCCAATAGATCATCAAAGAGATATGTGAAGCTGATGAATCAACCACAATAGATGAAGCACAACGAATCAATCAGAATTAACGCAAGAGTGTTATCAACTTTCAGATTTTATGCTTATTTTATGGAAGGCACTTAGGAATTAAAATAAGCATGTTTAGTTTTATTAAAAGTGATTGTTATTTCTATTTAAATTAGTGTTATCTAAATTGACGACTGTTAGTGTTTATTTAACTGGTTATAATGGAGTGAGTTTGTCAGTTTATACGAAAGAAGAAAACTTGTGTCAAGTTTTCGTCCTCCCTCTTGTGTTTGGTTATTTGCTTGGTTTGATGTTATTATCTTATATTATTAAAATTTGATTTGATATTATTATGTTATACTTTTAATAATTTCTTTCAGAATTTAATTCCCACTTTAATTTCACCTAACACCACCTAAATATTAACATTAGAATAATACTATGAATACCGATAATTTACACCAAATTTTTATACTAATATACGTGACATCCAATCAGACGCGGTCACGTCAGAGACGACATATGTCTTCCATGAATGAACGGTTGTCCATCAAATATAGACAAACGTCCATGATTGTTGGATAGTCGTTCATTTTAAATAGACTCCCATCCATCAACCTCGTATATATGGACGGGAGTCCACCTCAAATGGATGCTCGTCCATAAATTTTTAAAAGTATAATAATGGACGCCCGTCCATATGATATGGACTAGCGTCCATTTAAAATGGACGGCCGTCCATTGAATATGAATGACTGTTCATGGGCAAATATAAATTTTTATTTACCTCGTACGGATACCAAGGGGCGTCCATTTTCATTAATAATAATAATAATAATAATAATAGGTTTTTATTGGTCTCTATATTGTCTCTAGTCAATAAAGAGTATTTCAAGATGAGCATTGAGCCATGGTAATAGTGTAATATAAAAATAGAAATTGCATTGTATTGAGCAAGAGGACAAATAAAATGGAATTATTAATTGGTATTGCATATACATTGGGTAATAGAAATTTTATTTATTGTATATGGACGACCTTCCATATAAGATAGATGCATGTCTATCAATTATCCAATGTATATGGACAATCGTCCATATAAGATGGACGGGCGTCCATTGTTTTGTTTTTAAAATTTTCTGGATGGGCGTCTATCTTATATGGACATCCGTCCATAGTAAATGGACACCTATCCATGTAATATGGACGGGAGTCCATTGATATTTTTGTGGACGCTCGTTCATTCATGATAAACGGGCATCTATCAAATATGAATAAGCATCCATAATTGTTGGACAACCATTCATTCACAGAAGACGTGTTTTGTCTTCAACGTGGACGCGTCTTACTAGATGTTACGTGCTTCGATAGAAAACTATCCGTAGCATTAGTCTTAACATTAATGGTGTGATTTAAACACTAATTTATGTAGGTGTTTTGACAAATAAAACTCTAATCTAATTGTAGTTGTTGTGTATTTTAGCCGACATAAACTATAAAAGAGGTCGATAATATTTACTTTTTCTTTAAATAGCATAAAGCCATAAATCTTGATTGGTAGGTTTTTTAATTTTATACAATACTAGAGATTTTTAAGATATGAATGAAGATATTTAAATTAAAAATATATAAGATAATAATTCTCATTAACCTGATGGTAATTCATACATACATGTGAATGTTAAGTCATATATATTATAATTATGACTTATTTAAGATTAATATATAAAAATAATTCAGACTTGAGCCATTTGTTTAACATTCATTGGGTAACAATCCGAAAGACCACCAGTGTAAGCCCTTTGAGCAACAATTTGATTAAAAGCTTGAGTTGGATGATAAGCATCCCAGAAGATGTATTGGTCTCTGTTGAAGCATGGCATTGCAAATGGTAGACATGTTATTTGCCCTCTATTTTTCCCAATTCCACAACATCCTTTATCTGTCTCGCTAAATCCTGCAGTAATTCAACAATTTTGCCATTGTTAGGACTACCAAACAAGTCTTTCTTATTTTCAATTGTGAAAAAATGAAAAGAAGTAGACATATGAAAAACCAAAAAACAAAAAATGATCTTATAAACTATTTGAAAGTATACCACCCTCAACGCTAATTCTACGTCGGAGAATAAAACTTCGCGACAACATCGAACTCTAACGTTTGACCCACATCATCAAAAGGTTTTCAGACCAAGCTTGTTTGAATTTGTCTTTACTGAGGCATGGCAACATGTCAGTTAGGGCTGTTCAACGAGTCGAGCCACTCGCGAGCCGACTCAGCTCGGCTCGAGTACGGCTTATTAACGACTCGCCTCGTCTAGAATTGAGCCGGCTCGGCTTGATTCGTGAGAGAGTATGAGCTGAGTTTAAGCCTGCCTCAACTCGGCTCGTTAGGCTCGCAAGCCAAGCTAGGCTCAAATTATTAGGGGCGTTTTAGGAGTTTTATTAAGTATAGGGGATTAAACCAAAATTTTAAAAACAAAAAGTTTACAAAAATGACAAAGAACACCCGATGTTAAAATATCTAAAAACGCGACTAAAATCCTTTCCCCTAAAACCAAACCAAACTATTTTAGGCAAGTTGTGGGCGTCAGATTTAGTGGAGAGTGCAGGGAAACAAGGAGAAAGAAGGAAAGAAATCAAAGTTGGTGGAGAGTGCAGGGGAAACAAGGATAAAGAATGAAAGAAAGAAAAAGAAAATAGGAGAAAAAGGAGAAAGGAGGAAAGAAAGAGAAAATTTGTATGCTTTTTATTGGCTTGCAAGGGAAACAGGGAGAAAGAAAGAAAGGGAAGAAAGGGAAAAAATAAGAAGAGAGAATGAGAGAGAGAGAAAAGAAAAAAGCAATCAATGTGACAGAGAGAGTAATAAATGAGTGAGTAAAAATTTGTGCCGAATTTAAAAAAAAAAATTATTTGCTTTTTATTGGTTCGTGAGCCGGCTCTAACTCGACTCGTTAAGCTAGCTCGCGAGCTAGGCTCAAATTTTTTTTTTTCTCTTTACAAGTCAAGTCGAGTCAAAAAATTAAAGGATCAGCTCGAATTCTTTTTATTTTTTATGAGCCTTAAACCAAAAACTCGGCTCGGCTCATTAACAGCCCTAGTGTCAGTGCATGTTTTGCATGTTTCAACACAATCCTTCGTAGAGGAAGCCTGAGTGGGAGATTCTATTCCAAGGAATATTCTGACGCACAAAAAACGTCGGAATTCAGTTCATCCATCACCGACATGGGCAATGTGTTGGCGAAGAGCATGCAATCTCTAAGCCCCCATGCAAAACACCTTAAGTAACATGGATGTAGTACTCAAGGGTGGTCCCCCTTGACTTTGCAAAATTTTCATCTAGTATCCGTCATTTTTCATGTGATATTTTGCAAGTACATGTGATATTCAAGTTAACCCTTTTAGATTTTAATTTTTCATAAAGCACATTCAATATGTTTCTTTGCATATTCAATGCTTATTTTGATATCTTATATTTAATTGCACAAAGAATAAAAAAGAGTAAAGTTTTTATTTCTTTGCATATGCCTTTGATAATAATTTGTATTGGATGTTTCTTTCTAAAATTTGCTTATTGAATTTGTCTACAACAAATAGTTTTGTGTCTCAATATTTTTTTACAAAAAAAAAATTAAGAAATAAAATCATGATAAAATGTTCAATGTCATGACGAAATATAAACATGAAGGTCATCATTAATATTATCACAAATTGATAACAATTCAATATTTTATATTTTATTCAATATTCAAGGGGTCAAAATATGATGATGAAGTTACAATAAAGGCTACAGTATTTTACAATGAAAATTATCTAAATGAAACTTCAAAATACTTATTCTTAGGATTTCTACTATGACTTAATGTGACTATAGTTGTTTTCATGTTGGATCTATAAATTATTTATTGGTGAATTTCCATCATGACTGTGTTTTATACTTGTCAAGCACAACGATTAAAAAATATAAATTATATGTTATACCTAATAATATTTAGAATATAAATTTGTTTACGATTATAATGTAATACTTTGAGTCCCTATATTAAGCTTCTGGCTACATCCCTGATAAGTAACATCATAATTAATTAATTAATATAGTTGAAGATGAGTAGAGTTTCTCACCATAATCATCAGGTCGATTGAGTATATCAGTAAAAACTCCATAAGTATTGCCATAGACAAAAGTTGATGGCTTGGTGTGATTGGCGTTGAGTTGATCAACAAGAGAGATGAGTTTCTTGTTAAATACTTCAACCATATCGTTAATAAAAGCTACACACTTCCCTGGTGGTGCAACTCCGGTGGCTATTTGATTTGGCAAGCAACCAAGGGGTCCAACAGCTGCCAATAAGAATTTTCTCAAACCTAGATTGTGTAGCACCTGAACAAGATTTAAAACACAAAACCGCAAATTTTAGGGTTTGGTTTATCAAAGAAAACAATAGTATGTTTGATATAAAAGACTCGTACCGTTATATGTATAGCGTAATGATTGATGAGAAGATCAGCATAGTCTTGAGAGTTGTAACGAGAGCTGTTGGGATATAAAGAGGGAATGAGATAATTATTTATATAGTCATTGCTGCCAAGATTCATCACAACCAATGATTTTCCCAAGAATTCTTCCAATTTTCTTTCATCCATTTTTCTCTTTAATTGGCTCAATGTACTTTTAAAATTCTCCACCTGTTGACTCAGGCTAAACCTATCTCCCTGTTACACATATAAGAAAATCATCTATTTCTATTATTGTTTTTACTTAAGCAAACAATATTTAAATCTAATCCTGATAGAAATAATATCAGAATGTTTTGACAAGAGATTTTACACACACACACACATATATGTATAAAATCTAATATATATTGTTAGATAAAAGCTTACTAGATTTCTTCCACTCTCATCAAGTATCCCAGCGGCCGCTGAAGCATAATTTACTCCCTTAAGAATGTCTCTTCCGAATGTGATAGTTGCTTCGAAAGGTGGAAGAAGAGGAAGACCAACCAAATCCCCTGCATGACCATAAAGGGTTTTACCATTTTGACTAATTAAAAAGAATATATAAAGGAGTTCAAGTAGTGAAATAAAAATAAAAATAAAAATTACCAAGAAAATCAATGATGGTTTTTCCATTAGAAAACCTGCCTGTAGGTCCTGCATAGAAATCAATCCCATATGGCATAAAATCTGATCTTGCAAAAGATCTCAAGTAGTTGTTGTTTCCACAGTCGACCAAAGAATCTCCAATCACAAACATGGCGGGAAATTCTTCTGCTTCCACCACACACAGATCAACATATGCTTATAATTAATAGAAATATTTTTCACCAACCCGAATTTGGTTTTTCCATGTTATAATTTATTTTTTCTTTTTCTGTTTCGTATTAGAAATGAAAGTGTGATTTGATTGTATAAAGAAGAATGCATGAGATAAGAAACGTCCTTTTGCTTTTAAAAAAATTAAAAACGGTCTTGAACTAGCAATGGCACTTCTTCAGTTTCTTGCTTTTTTAGCACAGCTTTGCTTTCTTTTCCGGCTTTACAACAATTTCCTCCTTCATATTCTAGAAAATAAAAAACATATCCGAAGGATTCAGATAGTGATCATAACACTCAAAAAATTGATTATTTTACCATAAACCTTTTGTCTAATTATATTTTCATTTGTCTTTATTTTTATTAAATAGTAATATTATCAACCAAATTTATGTAATTAATTATAATTAAAATAAATATATGAATATTTAGATTATTATTATTTTGTGCAGTAAACAAAAAAAACCTAAATTTAATTAAATTACGTACTTAAAATGAATAAATAAAATAGAAGAAGGAGTATAATGAAGATAAATGATACAAACTCTATTTAAAACAAGTTTCAGATTCCTTTCAATTTTTGTATAGTTAAAATAAAAATTGAAAGAATATATAATTAGAAAAAAAATGGTATTACAGTCTTTATTGATAAAATATGAGTTGTTTGGATGCATCTGTTAATATCGAAAAATCTTGGGGTGTGCTGTAATTTCTCAAACCTTGAGAGAAAATTGTTATGAGCCCTCCTTTTCCCAACCCTTTCCTTGTTTTGTTTTGCACCGAGTCATAAATAATGTTAATGTTTTGTCTTTTATTGTAGTTGTTAATGATTATGAGGTTTACATTTACAATAATGCTACATTTACAAAGTGCTACACCATTTTTTACTCCATTATGTGGCATATGCCACCTCAGCTGCCACATCATCAAGATACCACGTCACTTCCCTCAAACAATTAAAAAAAAAAAATCTGCAAAAAACCCAAATTTTCACCTAAAATTTCAAACACTAATTTCTCTAACAGTTTCATATCTCCAGAAACAAAGAAACCCAAAATTCTCCAAAAAATCCTGTCAACTTGTGAATCCAACTCAATCTCTGATCACACTTGTTACCACGGAATCCGGCGACCATCCAAAATCGATTTGGTGTTGGTTGTGTGCCTACTGCTGGGTGTGGATTTCGTGGCTGCTGCTTGGGGTGTGGTTGTTGTGGCTGCTGCTTGTGGTGTCAATTTCGTGGCTGTTCTTGGGTGTGGATTTCGTGGCTGCTGCTTGTGGTGTCAATTTCAGGGCTGCTGCTTGGGGTGGGTTGTATGGATGCTGTCCTTGATCCCATGGAGTAGTGGGTTGTTATTTTAATCCTTCCCCCATTTTAGGACCCAATAGGTATTTTGCTTGTATCATGCCGATTAAATATATATACATACTATTATTTTGCTTATATCATTTTTTGTTAAATATACACATACTTTTGGAATCTATGATTGTGTAATATTTGCAACATTCATGTAAGGGGGAGGATATATTAATTGCCTAATGTGATATATTTTCAGGCACAAATTTATCGTAGTTCGTTAGAAAGATGCAACTTAAGTTTTTACTTATTATGATTTAGCTTCTGTTGTCGGTTGTGATGAGTTGCTTGTTTGACATTTAGGAAGCTTTGGTTTGTGAATTGGAATAAATTTGAACATTTGTGGGGTTGGCACCAGTCTATTTCAAGTGATGGTCTACTGTCATTTTTTGTAATGAAATATTTTTTTTATATGTAGACTTGTTAAATAAGTAAACCCCACAACCAATCCTAGCCGGTTTACACATGGAGGAGTGCATCCAAGAAAAATTAGATAATTATTCCCCAGAAATCAATGTGATTGAGGTATTCTTGTAATTGTTATCTATTGTTTTAAGCTAATATGTATTAATTCCTTTAATGGTATTTTGCACCTTTTTTTTTTCTGTTGGGGGGTGGAATGTTATATACTAATTCTTTGCAATTATAATTTGTGTATTGTAGGTAATGATGCACAACAAATAGGGGATGAAGTAGTGCGGAAGATGAAGGCAAGCCTAAGCCTGGAATGTTTTTTGAATCATTTGATAAGTTTCTTCCAATACTACCGGAGCTATGGAATAAAATGGGGTTGAAGTTACAATAAGATCTTCAAGGAAAGAGATGATGGGGATTGGATTTATGCGAACGTTGCCTGTTGTTGCGGTGGAAAGCGAGATAGTAACTCCAAAAAATCTTTAAATTGCATCCGTTGACAAAAAGTGGTTGTAAGGCTCGTATTACTGCCTCTCGACGTTCAATGGTATGGGAATAGTGTCATCATCTATGAGCATAACCATGACCTCATAGTCCTAGCAAAACAAGATTTTCAAGAGCAATAATTTATACAACCACATGTGAAAAAAAGATTGAAGTGAATGATAAGCGGGGTTAGACCGAGTAAGAATTTCAATTCCTTTGTAGTTGAAGCTGGGGGTGTTGAAATTTGAGTTCTTACAAAAGGATTGTAGATTACATTGAAAAAGTTAGGAAGATCCGACTTGGTGATGGTGATGCTGTTGCGTTACAGAAATATTTTTTGAAAATGCAAAAAGATAATCCCAATTTCTTTACGTTATGGATTTAGATGATGATGGTCGATGCAAAATGTTCTATGGGTGGATGCAGAAGTAGAGCCGCATTTAGGGAATTCGGCGACGTTGTACATTCGCCACGACGTTTTAACCAACAAATATGATATGCCGTTTGCTGCGTTTGTCGGTGTTAACCATCATAGCCAATCCACATTATTAGGTTGTGGTTATCTCTCACGAGGACACAAAAACTTTTGTTTGGCTTTTTGAAATGTGGCTTGCTTGTATGGGAAATTCTACTCCTAAGGCAATAATCACGACCAGGACAGGGCTATGCAAAATGGTCGAGATTGTGTTTCCCGATACAAGACATAGATTGTGTTGTGTCATATTATGAAGAAGTTGCCGGAAAAGTTAAAGGTTAGGAATATGAACATATAAAGTTTACTTTGCAAAATGTTGTATATGATTCATTGACATGTGAGAGTTGAAGAATGGTGGAATTCATTCAAAAAATACAACCTGCACGACAATGATTGGTTTCTGGTTTGTTAGAAATGAAAATATCGTTGGGTGCCGGCATTTGTGAAAGGTACTTTCTGGGCGGATGTCACTACGCAACGTAGTGAAAGTATGCATGCCTTTTTTGATGGGTACGTAAATTCAAAAACGACATTAAAACAATTTGTAGACAATATGAGAATGCATTGCGTGATAAAGTTGAAAAAGAAAATGAGGCTGATTTCAAATCGATCAAATCATCGATCCCTTGTATAGCATTTTCCTATGGAGAAACAATTTCAAGAGGCATACACTACTGCAAATTCAAAGAGTTTCAAAAAGCTTGCAGGTAAGCTCCATTGTGGATATATTCTTTGAAGATATGGAGTCCAAACTGAATATGTTGTGAAGGAAGATGTAATGGTTGGAGAGACATACCGTCGGGTTTCGTTTGTGGTTTGGTCTGAGAACCGTTGTTCTGAGGTTCGTTGCAATTGTCGATTGTTTGAGTTTAAAGGGATTTTATGTCGACATGCAATTGCAGTGTTTAATACATAATGAAATTTCTCTTATCCCTGAACAGTACATTTTAAGGCGTTGGAGGAAATGTTATTCAGATGCCACACGAAAGTTAGGGTAAGTTATAATAGTTTGAGCACTAGTGTTGAAAGTGAACGATTTGACCAATTGTCTATCTATTTGGTGGGTGGCAACTTGGCATCAACCAGTGTTGATGATTGTAATATGTGATGACATGATAAGACATGAAGAAGAAATTATTGTTGAATGACAATGTTGGGGGATTGATAGAATGTTAACGTTGCATGTAAAAGAAAAATTCACTTTGATAGTGTTGATTGCACTTCTGTACAAGTTAGCAATAAATCATGACTCCACAGGCTGTTCTTTCTAAAGGTCGACCTCCATTCAAAAAAGCAATCGAAGGTCGAGCAAATTGTTCGGAAAGGAAGAAATTGCTTAACCAAGTAGTGTAACTCTTCATCATTAATGTCACAACTCTTTTACTAAATGTTTGAACATGTTTGTTATATTTAATTGTAGGGTGGGGTTCACAAGAATCAATGAAGCTGATGTAATGATATTAACTTCCACAATCATGATGCAGGAGTCTATGTTTTAGTCATTAAGAACTTTTATTTATAAGATGTTTTTGTTGTAACTAGACCTTGTTTTAAGGTAAAAATTAATGTTATTGTGTTTTCACTGATCAGGTTATAATGACATGTCCGTAAGTTTGAGGCCATCACTTGGAGATGCATCGCTGGAGATGCAGAGTAGCTATCGTTAGTAACAATGTGGAAAATTGCTTGCAAGCAATCACAATTTTTGACTGTATATAGGAACAATATATTATAGGATAAAAATCCTTTTTGATATGCAGCGGTTCTTTTTTGTAGCTGCTTCAGTGCATAGTTGTGTAGACTATTTTTTTGCCATCGCAAGGCTGCCCTTTTTGTGCTGCTGGTCTGCTTGTTTTAGGCTTTTGCGAGACTAGCTCGCTTAATAGGATTGTAATCCTTGTCTTTTTGCTGCCCGAGAGCGGTTTTGGGAGGGGACTTAGGGGTTAGTATGGTGGGTGAGGTCGCTGGGGCTTTGGGTGTGTGTTATGGGAGGTGTTCTGCTGTTTGGCCATTTGTTGTGGCTTTTCTGGTTGCTAGTCTGGTTGTTTGGGCAGGTGGAGTTTGGGTTGCGGGTGATTGGGTAGGAGGCTTTGGGTGATTTTATGGTTTTGTTGTGAGGCGGTGTTTCTTTTTGGCTATGGATGGTTTGCTGTCTTGGGTTTGGTGTGCGATATGTGTGTTGTGCAGTTGCTATTGTGGGGGTTTTGCTGCTGCTTATGGGGTGCTTTTGTTGCTGCACTGGGCTGTTGCTGCTGGGGCTTTTTTTTGCTACTACAGTTTGTGTTGTTGTTCCTGGGTTGATCTGCTGCGGTTGTTGGGCCTTTTTGCTGCTGCGTTTGTTGGAGCCTTTTTGCTACTGCTGGTGTTCTTTTTTCTGTTTTCGCTGTCATTGGTAGGGCTTTTTTGCTGCTGCTGGGGCTTTTGCTACTGCTCTTGGGTTGTTTTTCACTGCTGCTGCTGGGGCTTTTTGTTACTGCTGTTGTTGGTGTCTTTTAGCTGCTGTTGCGGTATACTGTTGGGACTTTTTTTTGCTGTTGTTAGGGCCTGTTAAGGGCTGTTGTGCTTAGGTCCCTGGCTGGTTTTTATTTTGCTCTTGGGGCTTGATTGGGTGTCTATAGTTTTGTGCATCCTGGTTTCCCTTGTCTCTGATTGTTTGTTTATCCCTCTCTTGTAAGTAGGGCATGCAACTTGTTTTTTTTTTTTTTTTTTTTTATCTTGTAGATATTCTTTAATCTTGTTATAAAATTATAAGTTACCTAAAAAAAAAGGTTATATATACTAATTGACCAAACTGTCTGTTTTTGGTCCTTTGGGAAGACAACATTGGTTTACATTACCATCCATTCATAATTGTGCATTTATACAGATAAAACGTGCGAATTATACATTATCATAAAGCCTCAATTTCGTTTATTACAAGCAATCTGGGAATAATTATACACTAATCATTAAAATTAGGGTAATCTCTCCTAAAGAGTGAAACTTGTGAAAAATACAAGGAATACAAGGGACCAACTGCACAAAAAGAAACAAAACCAAGCAAGGATATACAATCCTTATACACAAAAGCAACACAAACACAGACAACCAAACTGAAGACTCCAGCCAGAACCTGTAGAAAATGCAGCAATCACGCTGCAGCTCCATACAAACCACTGTCCAATCACTACTTCATTCTACACACACCACCCTGCACATACTGCCCAAGACTCTTGTAAACTGCAGAAACAAACTGCAACCTCTCACACCTGGTCATCTGCACAATGCAAAAACTACAACATGCCCAGGCTTCATTTCCAGCGCCTACCAATTTGCACCAGTTGCACAAAAAATGGACTGCTTAAAATGCAGTAACTAAAGCAACAATGCATACACTACATAGATTAAAACTATTTACTTTGGCAAAATTGATGAAAACATCCAATGACCATTCCCAACATCAGTATACCACAAAAATATCAGGCCATCATGGTTGTCTCTAACCTTCTTGTGGCTCCTCTTATGCTTCGTGGGCTACAAACAAGAAAAACTTATGAGAGAAAAACAAGAATTGATTTTTCATTAACCAAATAAAACTGATACGAGGTGAGGCCTTTATAAGACCAATTAACTCTCATTTACATTTTTATTCTAACTCCTCCTCAAACTAACATCTTCTAACTTTTCCAGTTTTCAGTAATGCAACATCTTAAAACAAAAAAATCTATTCTGCATTAGCTTAACTTCTTGCAGCAACATTCTCTGTATTAGCTAAATCTTCTCTCACAACATCCTTTAATAACCAAAAATGCTTCAGCAATCTCTGTCCAACCGAAGTTCAATATGACCATGGGTTCTCCAACCTTAGACCATGTATATGGAGCTCCAATCGTGTGAAGATGAATCAGGTTCAAAAATCACATTTGTTTGAAAGCACTGCAAGTGAGTTGAAGAGAATAATTAAAGTCCCATATACCACAACACAACTTCAAAATTGGATTTTCAGCACCAAAACGACCTTCAAACCACATTGCCATTCAGACTTGTTTGCAGAAAATATTTGTATATCATTTAAAAACCATAACACAAATCTAAATTAAATAAAGCAACATGCAACATACATGCAATGACCGAAACTTCATCCTATTAGCCACTATGAGCTAAATGAGAAGCAGGAGTAAAATAATCAAAACTACCGAAAACAACGACCAACAAAGCTTCCAGTATATCAAGCCAAACACTAACAATGAGAGTGCATTACACATGATTAATCATAACATGCATTTTTTTTAGGAGAAAATATAGAAAAGCAACTCAAATTACCATAAATGCTAAAAGTCCCTCTGGCTCTGAATTGAGAGTGTGATTTTGAAGCAGTGAGCTCTGATTTGCGACGGCAGCTTTTTCTGAAGACCTTCCCGTTTATACTTCTTTCACTCTCTTTATGGACTAGGCACCGTCTTATACTAATTCCAAGCACCAAGTTTTTGCTGCTTGAATCACAATAACAATTGATAATGAGGTTCCCCCAGTTGTAATGTTTTCCAAAGAAAGTTCATTACTATTTAAATAAATTTTGACTTCATATTTATTTCTTTTGTTTTGATTTTCTGGTCTGATCCATCTGTGAGCTCTTAATGCCATTTGACTGCTTCTGCTTGTTCCATATATAGCGCAGAAATTGGATGCGTCCATTACTAAGGATGAAGTATCTGGACAAGATTTTTCCTGGAGATGATTTTCAACAGAAAATAAACCAAAAACCAGCGTCATGCTACCAACTCTTATACGATCCACGAATCACAAGGTTCAGTAATATTGTTTTATGAAAAGTATTAAATTCGATAATGTTATGGAATGAGAATAAGCTATAAACATATTATACATTATTTCTAATATCAACTTTGACAGGCATGATCCACTAAATAAAAAAATAAAGAGAATAGAATCCTACCCATCTTTTACTTTCCATCTCTACCTGGTTAGAAATGGCGGTTGTGTATTGGATATCTTCGCTCCTTTGTTTGAGAATGTGACACAAAGTTTTGTCTTTGCTAGCTTACTCCTTTTGCCATCCAGATAAATCTCTACAAGTTACTCTGGCGAAATTGCGACGGTAGCAGCGACTCGCGAGGTTTTAGGTGGTGGGGGCTAAATGGATTTTGCAAAATGGGTTAGGATTATTGTTTGGTTTGCAAATTTAGGGCAGATGAATTTTGGGAGGAGATTTGAATTTGGGGAAAAAGGGGTTACTAAAATTTAAAAAAGAAATACATTTGGGAAAGTGAGGTGGCAACTTGCTGATGTGTCAAAGGAGGTGGCAACGCCATGTCAGCTGCCACGTCAGAGAATGGTGTAAAAACATGGTGCAAGGGTAACATTACTGTTTTTTAACCCCCTAGGTTTGTTAGTTTAACTAAATATCCCTCACAATAAAAATTTATAAATTGACAAAAACACCTCCACCCACCCACATATTGTCGACAATCGGTCACCACCATTAGGTGGTGGCCGGAATCTTCCGGAATGGCACATGACCAGTTAGATATGGCCGATTATACACCGATCTGGCCTTTTCTATCCAGATCCACCGTAAATTTGGTCGAAAACTGCTAGATCTACGACCAAACAACAGCTAAGATATCTAGCCGTTGTTGACGTCCAAATCTCTGACTGTTGTTTGGCCATCAGCAACGACCAAGTGGTTGATTGTCGTCAACAGACAATCTGGCCAGATCCATGGTGGGTCTGGCAGAAAACAGACACATCGACGCACGATCGACCAAATCCAGTCGGTCGTGTATCATTACGGCATTGGCCAGTGTCGGCGACTGGTAGCGACGGCAACTGCTAGTAGGTGATAGTGGCTTAGGTGAGTGGGGGTGTTTTTGTTAATTTTAAAACTTTTATTGAGAAAATAATTGTTAATGTTTTGAGTTGAATTGAATAGAATATGATTGAATTTTGAATATTAAAACAAATATACATTTTGATAGGATTGAATAGGATAATAGGGGGGTGTTTGTCTAAGCTTATAAGCTGATCAAACTTGCTTATAAGCCCTAAAATTAAGCTGACCTGTTTGTTTATAATTTTTTTGAGCTTATAAGTTGAGCTTATAAACCAAAAAAAATAAGTTGGGGGGGAGGTACTTTTTTTTTTTTTGCTTATAAGCACTCTGCTTATAAGCTAGTTTGATCAAGTATATTACCACATTATCCTTGTTTAATTTTAAAATTTCATAGTATACCTTTGTTTAATGTAGTACTTTTTTTAGTCATTTTATAATAAAATGTACTTATAAGCCACATTTTACCAAATACGTCAACTACTTAACAATCACTTATAAGTACTTTAACCAAACACGTAATTGCTTAAAATTTCAAATGCTTATAAGCTAATTTTAGCTTATAAGTACTTGTTGCTTATAATCTAATTTTCATAAGTTCAGACAAACACCCCCTAGGATAGGATAGTGAAAAAATAGGGAAACAAACGCAAGAAAAACTTAGCATCCTTTTCAAAAAGATAGAGCACTAACTCAAATTACACCCGATACAAACTCAAANATATTAACTGAAGATAAAAAATGCAGACTATATACAAAACAAGGATTGAGAAAAATATAACAGGAATAGTGAAAATATAAATGTAAGGGTTATTTTGTAAATAGACGAGGTTTATTTAGAAATTATTTATGAGGTTAATTTAGAAGTGAGATTTATAAAGATAAATGATGGGGGCATATAGTATGCACTTAAAAATATATAAAAAATAGAGATATTTTTGAGGGTTAAATAGGTCTACTCCTAATATTTTTCATCTAAACCTAGCTACTTGTGAAAATCTGAATCTATTATTTATTTTTATTCATTAAACCAATTTATTTATATTAATTTTTCATCAATTAAGCAACAAAATATGTGTCCAATAATTGTACCATAATTATAAACTCAAACTCGAACATAAAACATGTGGTTAATAAAAATAATATAGAATGGTTAGGCTATTGTTAATGTTAAAATAAATTAAGTCAACATAAACTATGTTTTTTCAAAAATAAATCATACTATCTAAAAGATCCCAATATTTGGTATATTAAAAAGTTTTAACAAATTGATAAAACAAATTATACCAATGCGCGCGCACACACACACATGTGCCTGTGTGTGGCATAGTTTAACATAATCTATCTAAATCAATGAATGAGAGAAAATATTTTAATGTAGGTGCATCAATCAAAGATACAGATTATTTTATTTTTTGTCACTTAACTTGGATTTAAAACCACTTTTCTCACATCATCATACAGAACATAAAAATTTATCAAATTCTCACCTAAAATTGAATTTGGCAAAAACTAATCAAAATCCTCTTCTCTTCACAGGGTTGTTAAAGCATTGGGTAAATAGTAAAGTTGGGAGGCATAATAGTTTCGTATAAGTACAAGTAATTATATTCATTTATAAAAGTAAATATTCCTATTTCTATTTTGCTTTCCTTCTCGAATAAGTTTTCTGAAATTTGTGTCCTTTCTTCAAGGACGACAGTAAAAACCTTCTCTTTTCCTCCGGGTTGTTTTGGTAATTACGAAAGTAATTTAAGAAGGCCTAGTAATTCACTCAACACAACACGCTTAACGATTTAGTATTGGTTTTCGATAAAAACAACCCCCAAACCGACTTAACTTTTGTGTCGGATTCTTAAAACCAAGAAAAATAAAAAAGCTTCTCTTAAATAACCAATCAATCCATCAATCAAAACAATACAACTCATCTCATCTCATCCAACAGACAAATCATAAAACCCTACACCACAATTAAACGTTCCTTTCATTTTCCCTCTCAAAACTCTTCACTCTTTTAACTCAACGCTCTCCCCCTTCCCCTCCTATCTCTAATCTATAACCTCAGATCCGACTTCACTCTCACGCGCTGCCCCCACCGTCATGGTTGTTAACGGCAGGCCTCTTAAGCGAATGAAGAGAAGAGTCACAGCAGATCTTCACGACTTCCTTACCTTTCCTTCTATTGACGGATCTGGATCTGGTCCGACCGAGCCTTTTAGAGTTAGCGTACGGACCTTCTTGTCTCACCACGCGCTCTTACCGCCGCCGTCCTCACTCTTCCCTCACCTGCTCACGTGGCAGATCCAGTTCCGTGTCGGTGATTTCACGGACGGTACGGAGTTGTCTCCGGTTACGGTTTGTTTGGACGTTGTTGAAGAGGACGTGGCCAGATCCAGATCCGTTTACTGCGATCAGTGCCGAGTCGTTGGTGAGTTGACTCGTTCCGAGTCGTTTTGTTGTAGACCGATTCTTTCTCTTGCTATTTTTAGTGTTATTCCTTTTTTTTTGGTTTTTATTTCTCTACGCTTTTCTAGGACGCTCTCTGGCTTTTTCTTTTATCTTCCCGGTAGCCGGTTGCTATGGCGGGAAATCGGAGATTCTTTTTCTTTTTAGAAAGTATCTCGAAATATCACGCTGTCATCTCGTGAGATGAATTAATGGTGGATATTTAAGTCTTAACCGATAAGTGACAACATAAGACATGAAAAAGTCAAAACAGTCTTTTAATAATGGATAATTGAATTGGACGTCTTAGTTTAAATGATTATAATTTATCGTGAGATGATAAGGTATCAGATAGAAGAGTGGGTGGGGTCCATATGGAAAGTGGTATTTTTAGTTTAGCTGACTTTGGTTTTGTTGTTTTGGACACGTGGCAGTTGCCAAGTGATACAGGCTGATGTTGATGGGACACCCTGCTTTCGCTATTGCGTGACAGCTTTTATTGACCGGGCGCACATTTTATCCTTTACCTAAATTACCCTGGCGTAATTAATTATGATTCTTCGACCTTGCCTGTTAGCTTTTCCTACACTATTATCATACACTACCGATGGCATGCGTGTAAATTAAAACAACAACGAGACTGCTTTTGCTGATTATTGGATAATTTTAATTATTAAAATGAAACATGTTTTCATGTCTTTACTCTTTACGTCTTATCCTTCAACTCTTTGAATATTAATTTAATTTCGTATTTCTTCATTAATTGTGTGGTAGTTCTAGTTCACCTGAGTCCCCTGACTTTATTCCTTGGCTTTATTAATTATTTTATTTAATAATATATTAATAGTAATCCCTTGTGCCCCCAAGTTCAATTCACTCAATTTTTATTTTTTTTATTGTGAGTTATTGAAAATTCAACGCTTGATGATGACCAATGGGCCAATTTGATTTTTGAGATGGGCCCGTGTACCATTGAGGTTACCTATGATCCAACCTATGTAAAATTCAGTTTTCATAAAAATAAATTTCAATGACTGATGGTTCTCATTGGTTTTATTTATTCAAGGTTGGAGTGGAAATCCAGTGTGCAGCAAGCGATACCATTTCATTGTGAAGGCTGATGGCAATTCCATTGGTGGGTATAACAAACCATGTACATGCTGTGGAGATGTCTTGCATTTGTCCGAATCCAGGTGAGTTATTTCGATTTTTGTTTTTCAACGAACTCTTGATTCTGTTCATTTCACCATTCTATTATTTGCATATGCTGCAGTGTTTAGGAGGCGGCTTTGTTGATTGGTTCTTATGTTAGTTATAATTTTAACTTCTGTAATGCGTATATTTTGTCAATTGCTGCTGTCTTACTTAAGTATGAATTTATCACTGCTATGTCCGCATAGTATTTGGTATTTCATCTTTTAGAGAACATTTTTGAGAATTTCCATCTGCTTTCAAAGTTTTTGAAATCACTAGATTTGGATACGTGGGTGTGTTCGAAGAAGTTAATGCTAACGAGAAATTCATCGTTATTTGTTGCCTTTTTGTCTTCTTTAACCAATTGCAATTTCATGAACTCACTATTTGTAGTATTTGATGCATCAGGTGCAAGTCATGCAACCATGTGACAACGACAGATGATGTTGAAGACTGGGTGTACCACCAGTTAGAAGACACTACTCATCTTTTACACGGTGTAGTTCATTCTAATGGTTATGGCCACCTTTTGAGGGTCAATGGCAGAGAAGGGGGATCCAGGGTACTTTCCGGTTGTCATATCATGGACTTCTGGGATCGCTTATGTAAAGCTCTTGGTGTCAGGTTAGGACTCCTGATAAGTATTATTTACAGCTTCCTGCTTGTATACCAGTGAAAGCAATCTTGTTATTTCAAAGGGTCTAACTCTGAGAATTACTGTTTACTTGTATGCAAGGCTGTGGTGTTTTCAATGTCATTGCGTGAAGGTTTTTTCCCTTTTATTCTGTATAAGAATTGTTGTTTGGCTATGGTTTGAAGATGGTTCAAATCTATAAGAATAGTGAATCAGTGTGGATCAGGGTAATCATGTGAACTATTGGCTGCTAATATTGTTATACTTGCATTGGAACTTGTAGTTGAATGAAATTCTTCGTTATGACTGGATATTATGCCTTCTACTGGGCTTTTCTACTGGGCTTTCAACCTGATTAATTTGTTGTAGATTTATATTAATTGCATGCTATGGTAATTATGTTGTGCCTTATGCTTCTTGGAAATAAGGGATTTTAATTTCTATGTTTTGTCTAAATCCAATTGCACTGCGTATCTTTTCTCTCCTTGGTTTTATGTTCGCTAGAGTACATTCTGCATGTTAACATCAATGCTGTTAATCTCATTTTTTATCTAAATATTGCATCTTTTTCTTCACATGAACAGAAAGGTCAGTGTGATGGATGTGTCGAAAAAGTATGGAATGGAGTACCGGCTACTTCATGCCATCACCAGAGGACATCCATGGTATGGTGACTGGGGTTATGAATTTGGTGCTGGTAGTTTCGCTCTCACACGTGATGCCTATAAATCAGCTGTTGAAGCCCTTTCTACCATACTGTTATCGATCTTTCTATCTCAAGGACGAAAACCTCGTACTCATTTGCAAGACAGAATTTTGTTTTACCAGTCAATATCTGAGTGTGAGCTTGTGAATATAAGAGATCTCTTTTGTTTCTTGGTGAGGCTGATTCATGATGACCACAAGTCTTCACCAAGCACAAAGGTTGATGAGGCCGCCTGCAAGAAACCTCGTCAATGTGCATCAGAGGTGGTGCAATCTTGGACCAAGGGTGAAATAGAGCGTGTGGATGAAGCCATGTTTAGAGTTTTGCGAGCAGTGTCTGGATCCAATTGGGTAAGTTGGCGAACTCTTAGGGGTGCAGTATGTAAAGTGGCTAAGTCAGAGCTTCTTGATCACTGTCTCAAAGAACTTGGGGGGAAATTAGCGGCTGATGGGATGGTGGTTGTAGCTAGGTGCAATCCTGATTCAGGGGCATTTGAGTACAGGTTAGTGCTTGCTTATTGATGTTAGCTAGTATTTTGGTTATGATATGACATTGGACCTTACCATTGGTGCATTTTGATGTCATTTTTTAAAGCACTTGTGTCTAGAATTTTATTTTGACTTTCACCAAGTCCTGGACACCTTGACCCAATTGTTCAATCCTTTATGCTTTGGGTATATTCAATGTGCAATAAGATCTAATTTGTTGTTTTGCCTGTGACAGGCTTGAGCAGGCAAATGACTCCTTCAATGGCATCACCTCTCGTATTGATTCTTCCATAATTAAACGTCCTTCTCAAGAAATTCTCATGCGGGACCTAAAATTCTTTTTTGAATCTCTTCTGCACCCACAAACCATGGTTAATTATGGACCTGAGGCAATGAGAGACCTGGCAATCAGCTCGGCTGACAAACTTCTTGACTGCAAGCAATTCATGAAAGACTACTATCCTGAAGTGATATCTTCAATTAAGGAAGTATCTGAGATATGCCTCTCATGTGAGCTGGAAGTCATGGATTTATCTGAAGAAAATGCCCTTGATCCACCCTCTGAGCTAATTGTCTTACCTGTAAATGCTACTGTTTCTGACCTCAAAGTTGAAGCGACAAGGGCTTTTCAAGAAGTATATTTGGTATTTAGAAGATTTCAGGCTGAAGAGCTACTTGGCTATAGTGGTGTAGACGATTCCACCCAGGTCAAACTCTTACTAGGGTCTAGTGAATCAGTTTGTGTCCGAGGAAGATGCCTTGGAAAAAATGGGCTTGGTAAATATAGGATGGAGAGAGGGATTGAGAGATGGACTGTAGATTGTATCTGTGGAGCCAAGGATGACGACGGTGAAAGAATGTTGGCTTGTGATGTATGTGGCGTGTGGCAGCACACGAGATGTTCTGGCATTCACGACTCTGATGCAGTGCCAGCGAGGTTCGTTTGTTACAGATGCAGAGGCACTGACCAGATGATCAAAATCAGTAATGGGCAGTGCAAAGATGAGAAGACTTGCATGAATAGTGATGGCAACTTTGGGAAGAGCATGGCAACCCCTGATGTTCACTGAGAAGAATTTAACTGCTGTAAATGTTTTTATTTTGTTGTTTAGCGGAGGTTGATTGAAGAATGTGTACATAAGAAGCACAAGGCCTAACAATTTGCATCAGGGTAGTTGTTCCTGTACGTTATGAATCTGTATATAATCTTAACTGAAGTCTAATTTACTTGGTCCGACCCAGGAATGGAAGGAGACATGAAAGAAATCTAAAAAGAAAAAAAAACAAACTTGTGGAAGAATGAAGACTATCGTGTTCTACTTTTGTGTTTTTAAGTAAACTTTTATTTAATCATATGAAAGAAATAACAATTTTATGGGTTGATCTTTTATATACCTTCAAGGTGCTCTCCTCATCTATTATCCAAAATTAAAATAAAAAACTTTATAAGAACAAAGACTGAGCTTTTTATTTCAAAAGTACTAGAGGAATATATAATCTTGAGACAAAAACGAGAAAGAATGCAATACATAAAGCCTTTTTATCAAAAACTTAAACTCTGCGTGTCGTAGGCCGTTAGTTCTCTAGAAGGTCTTGGAGTATTTATATTTATAATAGTAATATTACACATACATCATTTTTATATAACATTATGTGATAAATTATGATTGGTTAATTTAAAGTTAAAATTAAACTTTCACCCAATCATATCTTGTCACATAATGTTGTATTAGAAATATTGTATGGAAATGATGTATGTGTAGTATTATTCTATTTATAAATAGAGAACTCCGCTAAATCTCTTTTTAAGCCTCAATTTAAACAAAAAATAGTTTTTATAAATCTTACCTGATTATTCCAAAAATACCCTTTTTAAAATTTCTAATTTTACTTAATATTCTGAAAATTAAAATAGATAACTCATAAGAGAAATCAGTCAAATCTAATGAAGCTTTATAATAACAAGCGATACAATCAATGAAAGGGTATTAAGACAAACAACCAGAGTTGATAATGTGTTAAAAGAGCAACTAGAGGAGTGAGTATTTGCATTAATACTGAAAGCTAATTAATGGAAGCAAAATTTCTCCTACCCCCATAATCTGTTGTTGTAAGTTAGACAATTTATTGTACCAAGTGTCATTACCTTATTGGGTTAATATTGAGATTTGGGCCTCGTGCTTTTGATGACCCGTGATCTATTACCCATGTGCTCAACTTTCGACTCTATATTTACGCTGGGTTAAACTCGTTTGACCAATCTTAAGAGTGGTGTTATTTACTTCCTTATATTTTATAATCAAATCATTTGCATAACACAACTCCATGTTGCAAAATCATGACATTAAGTAATTTGTTCAACTTCTTTTTTGTTTGATATGGTGGATAAACTTCTAAATCACATTTTTGTTTGAGTAAAACTTTCCTTCATTTTTTTTTTTTTTTTTTTTTTTTAAAGAGAGTAAACAAGTAAGAAAAAGAAAAGAAATATAATGTATAATTACAATAAAAATTACATTACAATGAAATCTCATTATTTATTTTGTTGCTATTTGAGATTAGAGATAAGAAAAGATAGGTTGGGAAGATTAGAAGGTAGAAAGAAGAGAGAGTATAAGTGGGGCTTAAATAAAATGTTTTTTTTCCTCTCTTATGCTTGTTTACCCCCTTTTATTTATTTACTTAAACCTATGAATTCCTTATTTTTGCATCCTTTGCTTCATAGAAATTACATGGAATTTGTGAATGGGGTGGGATTGGGATAAGAGAGGGAATAGAATAATTATTTCCTTGATTTGACTTATTGTAATATGTAATCCAATATAATTTTTTGAGTAGAAGACATGTTCCCGCCCAAGGTTTAGCGAAATTCCAAGTTTCTACCCTTGGTTTCATAAATTTTAGATTCCCACCCTTAAAATAACACCGTTAGTGATAATTAATTTTAATACAGATGTAGAATGGGTTATTACCAAACTGCCCTCCCATCTTCTTCTTCTTCATCTCCCTTCCTCTGCTATTACCAAACTGCCCTCCCATCTTCTTCTTCTTCATCTCCCTTCCTCTGCTATTACCAAACTACCCTTCCATCTTCAACTTCTTCATCTGGGGCAACTGATTAAAAGGTCGTATTGGCCTTGAATTTAATTAAAAGGCCAAGTAGTTTTTTAGTTTTTACTAAACGGCCTTATGTTTTATTAAGACAAACTAATAACAATTAAACGCTAATCATGGCTTAATTAGGATTAATGAAGTATTGTGTAATCTTTTAAAAATTATAATATGTCCCCAAAAACCTGAAATTCTTGCAAACAAACTCAAACATAACATCTTCTTCTTCTTCCTCCCGCCATTAATGCATCCCTCCCTTGGTTGCTGTTTATTCTAAGCTTCGTCTGCATCTTCTTCTTCCTCTACATCTTCTTCTTCCTCCTTCTTGTACATCTTCTTCTTCCCGCCATTAACATTATCTTCTTCCTTCGCCATTAACATCTTCTCCGCCACAGATCCTCCTCCTCCTCCTCCTGACATTTCGTCCAGGTATGTGTATCTCCCCTTTCCATTTTATATTTCGATTTGCAAAGATTTAGTGATGGATTGGGTTTGGGTTATGATCTTGATTTAGTTGTTTAGGTTGTGGGTTGTGTTTGATGTAATGCAAGTTGAAAGGAGTGAAATTTATTGAATATTTTCTTGCATTGTGGGTAGCTGGGAGTGGTACCACTGATTGTAGGTGGAGATGATTGAAAATGTGTTCCGGATATGATGGATCGCTTAAGTGATTAGGTGTATCGCTTAAGCGATCTGGTATATTTGGTATAATGCAGCAGATCACAAATCGCTTAAGTGATCATGTATATGGCAGAAGATTGCTTAAGCGATCTGCTATAAGTCTGGTATATGGCAACAAATCACTTAAACGATCAGGTAAATGGCAGAAGATCACTTAAACGATCTACTATAAGTCTGGTATATGACAGCAGATCGCTTAAGCGATCAGGTAAATGGTAGAAGATTGCTTAAACGATCAGACTTAATTATACCAGATCGCTTAAGTGATATAATTGATCGCTTAAGCGATCTAGTAAGCGATATACTAGATCGCTTAAGCGATACGCCAGATCTCTCAAGTGACTCTGTAGATGCTTTTTAAAATCTTTCAACCTTTAATCCATCAGTTAATAATATTTTTTTTCGTGCATTATAGGTACTTGGCTATTATTAGACATAGGACAAGTTGTTCTGGGTGTTGAATATTTTGGTGAGTGGGTGGAGGAATAAAGTTGCTGGAAGTGCATTAGGAAGAGCAAAGAAGTTATACCAATTGCTGTGAGCACAGATGTTAGTTTTGATGAGTTGATTGATGAAATAATTAGAAGAGGTAATTTGAGTTGTTCACGTACTGATATAATTGTGAAGTATGTTTTAAACAAAATTCCTGAACATTATAAGGTACCTCCTACTATATTAAAGTCGGATGAAGGTGTGAAGTTATATATGATTGGTGTGGGTGATAATGGTTTGAGGCCGATTTTAAGGGTTTCTTTTGTAGATAAACCGTTGGAAGTTGGTTCAAAGGAAGGGGATAACGAGGAAGTTGGTGGAGAGAATGCTGGTTTTAATTTGAACTATGAAGGAATTGATTTCTTAGTCAAAAATTCAAGAGTAGGTGGTGATTTGGGTGTTGAGGAGGATACTGTAGAAGAGGTTGGTCATATGCTTCAGAATGAAAGTGTTGACAAAGAGGACCTCGTACATGTTCCTGTAGATGTAGAGATTCCTTTAAATATAGATTATGCAGAAGGTGTAGTTTGTGAGGAAGAGAACACTATGGTCTTTTATGCAGGTTCAGAGGCGGCAATTGTAGGTAGTAGTGAATCAGCTCATCTTTTTACTGATGGATCAATCTTGCGCATAGGATATTTATTTGACAACAAAGAGGAAGTGGTGAGGAAGGTAAAACTTGTTGCCGTGATAGGTAATTTTGAGTTTATCACCAAGAAGTCTAATTCATCGGTAGTGACGGTTGCATGTCGTGACCGAAAGTGCAAGTGACGGGTTTAGTGTAGAAGGTTGGTGGAGTCCAAAAAATTTATTGTTAGCACATACACTCGTGAGCACACATGTGGTTTGGGACATATTTTAGGTGAGCATCGACAAGCTTCTGCTAATGTTATTGGACAATTTGTCAAAAGTCAGTTTGTTGAAGGGAAAGGTCCATCTTCTAAGGATATTTAAAGACTTGTGCGCACTGAGTTGCGATGCACTGTTAGTTATTAGAAATGTTGGAAAGGGAGACAACATGCATAAGATTTTGTGGGGGGCACGCCGGAGCACGGGTACGCACTATTAGAAGCGTACTGTTATATGCTTGAGTTGAAAAACCAAGGTAGCAAGACAACTTTGAAGTGGGACAAGAATATGAGGTTTAAATATTTATTTGTTGCTTATAGTGCTACTATAAGGGGAGAAAGGTGTTGGCTATTGATGGTTGCTTTTTGATGGGAAAATATGGAGGTACATTGTTGGTGGCCACTGTACAGGACAATGAGAATCACACATACCCTGTTGCATGGTGTGTGGTTGACTCTGAGAACGACAAGTCGTGGACTTGGTTTTTTCAGCAATTATGTACGATAGTACCTAACAATAATGAGTTGTGCATAATATTCGATAGGCACAACTCTTTAAAGAAGGGGATTGCACTATTTAGCCTTAACCACATCACGGATTCTGTATGAGGCACCTTGGTGAGAACATTAAACTAAAGTTTAAGTGTGCTGGCCTCCTTCAGACATACTACATGGTAGCAAAAGCTTATCAAGTTGATGAGTTCGAGGAGCACTTCCGACAAATCCAAATCAATGATGATAGAATTGCTAAGTATCTTGAGCATGATGTTGGTTTCGAGCGATGAAGTAGAGCTTACTTTCCTGGAAGAAGGTTTGATGTCATGACTACGAACATAGCCGAGTCCATAAATTCAAAGTTGTTAATAGAAAGAGAGTTTTCAATAGTTTCCATTTTTGATGCAATCCAGAGGACATTGTCATGGTGGTTCCATGAGTGTTGTATAGAGTCAGATAATTTTTCCACAACCCTTGTTCCGTTAGCTGAAAAATTATTGCGAGAACGTATGGAACTGTCAAATGCAATGTTTGCCTATCCTCTTAATGCTCAAGAGTTCACCGTGCGTGGCTATGGTTTGGATGCCCTAGTTAACCTTCTTAGTAAAACTTGTAGCTGTAAAGTGCTTGACATTCAACGTTTACCTTGTTCTCATGCACTACCAGCACTGAAACACCAACAGAAGTCAGATTTTGATTCAAGAATTTATATGGAACTTTGCTCCCCTCTCTATATGGCAAATCACTACACGCTGGCTTATTCGGAAATGATATATCTAGTTCCTCCAGAAGAGCAGTGGGTGGTGCTGCTAGAGTTGGTTGACATTATCATTCATCCACCATTCAAGAAGACATAAAAGGAGAGAAAAAGAGTTAAGCGTATTCCATCAGCCTGTGAGATTCCCCAGATGATGAATAAGTGCTCAATTTGCAAGCAACTTGGCCATAAGAGAAGCAGTTGCCAGAATCGATCACATGCAGATTTAGAAAATTAGGTTCGAATTGATCAGTAGCAAGAAAACAAGCAATCTGCAGTTAAGATCGGATCGCTTAAGCGATCTTATAAGATTGGATCACTTAAGCGACATAAGATCGCTTAAACAATCGGCTGTTATCTGTAGATTTGAATAGTAGATCGTTTAAGCGATCTTAGGTTGCTTAAGCGATCTAATGTTCAGATTTTCAGATCACAGCCGATCACTTAAGCGATCTGCTCTAATGTACAAATCTGAACATCAGATCGCTTAAGCAACTGAAGATCACTTAAGCAATCTGATAAAGTTATTATGTTTCTCTTTTGTGGTGCATTAAACTGATTTTATGTTCTTGTATTTTTAGCTATGTCATCAAGAAGAATGATGAAATCAAGAGAGTTGCCAAGGGCCAACTGTTGGAGAGTTGTTGTTTTCAATTTTTTATATTTTAAATTTAATTGTTACTTTGAATAAATCATCCTTTATAACGTATTAAATCAAATTAATTATTTTTCATTTTCATCCATTTTAAAAAGGGTTTAAGTAAGTAAAATTTTGCATATTACCTCTGTACGGCACTGATTGCTGCCCAAAGAAGTAAAACATGCAAAATAAATATTATCAACATAATTGTCGTATCAAGTCAATCAATCAATTAATTTACTGAATTAGTCACAAGTGTGGCACGTTAGTAGAAACGTACCTCATTTCGCAAATATGGATGGTTATGATTGAATATAGAGCTCACCCACAATACGGAATATAATTTCTCACTCAAATGTGCACAATATCAAAAGATCAGCAAGATAAAAAGCAAAATGGCCTTGGTTGCTTAAGTGATCATGAATCGCTTAAGCGACCAAGGTCAAAAGTGAAGAATCACTTAAGTGATCTTGATTTTGCCTTGGACATGATCGTTTAAGCGATCAATGATTGCTTAAGCAACCAAGGGCAAAAGTGAAGAATCGCTTAAGCAAGACCTTAAATCGCTTAAGCGATCGTGCACCTGAGGTGACTTGATTCTGCCTTGGACATGATCGCTTAAGCGACCAAGGGTAAAATTGAAGCATCACTTAAGTGATCTTGATTCTGGCTTGTACGTGATCGCTTAAGCAACTGGACGTGATTACTTAAGCGACCAAGGCTAAATATACTAGATTGCTTAAAAGAGACTTAAAATCGCTTAAGCGATCCAGTATAGTCGGATGACCTTTATTCTGCCTTTGACAAGATCACATAAGCGATTTATTATCGCTTAAGAGAACAAGGCTGAATAGACAGGATTGCTTAACCGAAACCATATATCGCTTAAGTGACCAAGGCTAAATAGACAGGATCGCTTAAGCGAAACTATATATCGCTTAAGCGATTAAGGGTAATTTACTTTGGTACTTTAAAAACATTAAAATTTCTATTACATAGAATCATTCTATACTTTAATATTTCTTTTCCATGTTTATGTATAGACGTAAAAAAATTAGTTTAATTAAAAAATAATTTTGAAAAAAAATCTATTAAGTGATAAATAACCAAATCAATTGACACAAGACAGATCATGGTCCATTGAACTAATCGTACAGTCAAAATTGAAGCTTATATAAATCTAATGATTCTCAAATACATCATCCATATTTATGAAATTGAGGTACGTTTCTACTGTCGTGTCACGCTAGTGTGCTATGACATTCATCCATATATCATACGGTTGTAACCTTAATATGTGTTGATGGAATTAGGTTGCAAATAATCCTTCTTAATTGGCCTTAATAAGTGTTAATAATTGATGTCGCTTAACATTAATGTTAATAATCATGTGATGTTGTGAACGTTCGAAGTTCACATTAATGTCACTTAATATGGGGTTGACAACCTACTCCAAAAAAAAAAAAAAAAAAAAAAAAAAAAAAAAAGAAAAGGAATCACTTAATCAATTCTATCATCGCTTAAAATCGCTAAGCGATCTTGTGAAAGGCATAATAAAATAATCCGAATACAGTGGATCACTTAAAAGATTTCATGCTTGCTTAAGCAATCCTATATATTACCCTTAGTTGCTAAGTGATCTGTACAGTCGCTTAAGCGATCAAGTAAAAGCCAGAATCAAGATCACTTAAGCGATGCTTGACTTTTACCCTTAGTCGCTTAAGCGATCATGTCCAAGACAGAATCAAGATCACTTAAGCGATACTTCACTTTTACCCTTGGTCGCTTAAGTGATCATGTTCAAGGCAAAATCAAGATCTGCCTAAATGCATGATCGCTTAAGCGATTCTTGACTTTTACCGTTGGTTGCTTAACAATTGGGGGCGCTTAAGAATCAAGTCGAGGCAGAATAAGATCTACCCAGATGCACGATCGCTTAAGCGATTCTTGACTTTTACTGTGCGCTTAAGCGATCAAGCCCAAGGCAGAATCAAGATCTGTAGATCCATGGTCGCTTAAGCGATATTGTCTTGTTTAAGCGATTCTTGACTTTTACCCTTGGTCAAATCCTTAAGCGATAGTCCAAGGCAGAATCAAGATTACCAGATGCACGATCGCTTAAGCGATTTAGTGTCTCTTTTAGCAATTCTTCCCTTTTACCTTGTGCTTAAGCGATCATGCCCATGATAGAATCTAGATGTTCCCAGATGCACGATTGCTTAAGCTATTTATTTTTTTCATAAGCGATCCTGTATAGAAAACCCTTAGTCGTAAGTGAATATGTAGTCGCTTTAATATCACTTAAGCTATCATGGGCAATATATTTTTTCCAGTTTTTCTCCTGAATTTGACAAACTAAAATCACCAACACATATTAATTCCATATTTTCTCTTGAATTTTAACCTAATTGCATCAAAACATCAATGCCATGTAAAAGAATACTAAAAAAAACTCAAACTCAAAAGAGGGAAAGAAATACGGAATTGCTTTTGTACAAATCTGAAATGTGTCAATTACATTAAATTACAACATTATATACAACAAATAAATGTCCTATATACACCCAAAACAAAAGCAGAGCCACAAACGTCCATCCCCCCGCCTATCATGTTAGAGTAGATGCCCAGAGCCAATCAATTATCGTAGAATTGACTTTGTAATAATGTTCATTAATCAATAATAAAGAGCATTTTTATTCTATATCGGGTAAATATATTATGTAATAGTATGATATATGTCCTTAATGGTAGAACGTGACGAGGGTATCAAGTGTTTCAAATCTTGATAGTGAGAACCCTATGAGACATATGGTGGCAATTCTAGAAACGTCCGTAGCCCCAGTATTATTCTGAAGTAAGGGCACAGATAATACGGTAAGGCTATCATGTGTTGAAAGACCCTGTTGAAAGGCAGTGACTGATCTCTTGTCAAGGTTGTTTGGTGACAACCTGGTACAACACATGGGTGTTTGCTGTAGGCAATTATACCGCAGCAAGTTCATGGACTGACCCACAGAGGATTCATATGGATGGTAACCCCAGTGTCTATGGAACAAATCTTCTAACGAATGGTGGTGCATGTGATCCTTAGACTTGAGATCACCGAAGCGCCTTGTGCACGATTGGTGCAGTTTGACACTAGCCTAACGCAGTTCTTATCAGAGCTGTCAATACAGGGGTGATTGGCTGCATCGAGGAGTGTATCAAGACTATAGTGGATTGACAGAGGATTCATTACTCCCGGGCACGGGGAAGTTATCTCACGGCGCAATTCAGTATATGGCGATGACACTAAAACTGTGGCCACAGTGGGATTGGTTGTTGCTCTATCCGGTATAATACATGTCATTGGTAGAAACTGAATAACATAATATCGAGAGTAACCGAAGGTTGATACTATTTCTATGCCTTGTCTCGTCGAGTAACGATGATGAAGAGATCGAATTGTACGGTAACCATATCGTTGACAGGTAGCTACTTTGCTGAATCTGAATCTATCGGGTGGCATGATGCCTTGCTAGGGGCCAATTGGTCTGTGTATAAGTGAGACGATTAATTGGTGTTAAAAGCGATACTATACACTACCGGTATGAGAGGAGCCTATGGGTCACAACCATAGAAGATAATTTAAGATTCAGGAAGAAGAAGAAGGGCGTTTTGTCTTTTTGGGTGAAAGGGTATTTTGGTAATTTCACAGTGTAATAAATTTGCTGAGGTCGTAGCCTTATTTAATTTGTTAGAAAAATTAAATAAGTGAAATTACGTTTTAATATATGTTCGCATAATTTAAATAAAATTATCATTATGTAAATGTTAATATATATATATTAATTGATTTTTAATTGAAATAATGATGAATTAAATTAAAATATCTAAATGGGAGTGTTTGGCAAATTTGGGGGGTGTTTGGGTTGGAGCCAAGCCCATTCCATATGGGAATAGGGCAACTTAAATGGACTATAAAAGAAAAGTGTAGATTGAAGAAGTGTATTTTTATTATTTCACTTCTTTGAAAAAGAGAGAAAACTTCCAGCCTCAAAACTCTCAGTCACTTACTGTTCCATTGAAAACAAACAACTTTTGTTTTCCTCTTGATTTCTTAAGGCCAAGGGGATCTAGCAAATCCCCTTGGTTCTTGTGATTGTCTTCGTGTGGACCTCTAGGTTCGATCCTACACTTGGATCGGTAGCAACAACGTTCAGAGACAATTTGGTGGAGGCCTCCAAACGTGGGTAGGTTTCTTAAACCTTGAACTGATTTTTGCAGATTTGTTATTTATATAAACTGTGATTTGTACCGGACTTGGTTCTAAGGAACGATCCATAGAGTTTATGTTTTGTTTTCCACTGCGTAACTGGGTCGTTACCTAACAGTGGTATCAGAGCCCGGGTATCAAATTTTACAGTTCATTGTATGATTGATAACATGTTGTTTTTGAAAAATCTGCAAAATCTGAAAAATCTGCAAAATCTGCAAAATCTGTTTATGGATGAATGATTAAAATGATAAACTGGTTTAATAATGTGTGTGTGAATGATATATTGGTTGGTTAATTCCTGGTTGAACGTATGTGCGTTTGATTTGATTTGGATTCGTGATTACACAAAAAACTGCAAAAAACGCGAACTGTACGAAATGAGGATTTCCAGGTCTCGCCGCGGCGAAGCTAGCTTCGCCATGGCGAGGAGCCTCTGGAAAGTTTCGCCGCGGTGAGAGATAAACCTCGTCGGGCGGAAGTCTATGGCGGCAAAGTACATACTGTATACCTCGCCGCGGCGAAGATAAAACCTTCGCCGCGGCAAAGTCTGTGCTTCTGGCCGCGGCGAAGATAAAACCTTCGCCGCGGCGAAGTCTGTAGCTTTCCCAATTCTGTATTTTTTTGCGAAGGGTCTAATCTACAGTTTTATAAACCTGTAAAGCAATTAACATTCTGCACATTAAGGGGGAATTAATAATAAACCCACTCAATTCAAAAATTGATTATTTTTTAGAATGTATGCTTTGTACTTGTTTGTATATTGCATGGTGCCGGGACATGAGCCTTGACCTAAGGGTGAATGTTTTAAATTATTTTGGGTATGTATGGTTGTAATATTTAAAAAATAGGGCCTGCGTGTCTCGCTTCTTCCTCTTCTTGATGTACATTCTTTTCTCATTCATTCCCCTCGAATGTAATCGAGGTTTCTAAATTTGTTGATGTAAAATTGTTAATAAATTTTATTGTAAATTTAGATAGATGTTTTTGTAATGTACTTGGAGTCGGAGCAAAGGAGTGGCAACCATACTTGAGGACTCAAGTGTTTATTATAGGACCCCTAGGTGACCCACGATCCTCTAGGCTCGAGGAGATCGGTTTTAGTTGGCCATGTACCGGACATTTAATATTTTGTTTAGAATGCATGCTAAGGTTGAATGTGAATAACATGCCAAACAATGTCATTCTACAAAAGATAATATCTGATGAGACATTAAATATCAAACCCTCAATTAAAGTATATTAGTCACGAATGCCTTCCATCACCATGGTTTTAACCACTGTTCGTCGAACCTGTTCACCAAAGTGAAGGGTACACTTCTACCAGTGGGAGGTTAAAATTCATGGAGTTTCCTTAATGGTGATGGGTCGACTTAAAATGACGGTTTTGCTTGTTGCCCAAAGCGAAGGTTGATAAACGCGTCATAGGCAAATAGGCAGTACACATATTATGGTTACGTGGGGACATGTAGTGTCCACTCTACTGATACTGAGAATCACACTGAGGACAAGGTTGGAGCCATTGGATTGTGTGATTGGCTTGTTGGCTTTTCACATTTGAGGTTGATAGTGGGAGCTATCAACTGGTGTGGATTAAGTTGTTGGCCTACCTAATCAACTCATTTTGGCTTGTTCGCCAAAGTGAAAGTTTAAATGGGTAGGATGGGATCTCAGTCCACTAGGAAAGCCAACGGGCTTTCCCGAGTTAATAGTGAGGGCTATTGGCTTGAGTAAAATAGTGGGAGGATCGTTTAATAAAGACCATATTAAATAATAATGAACTTTATAATGACTTATCTTTTCTGCAACTGTAGATTCACCAAAAATGAGCATTATGAACCTGGACCGTAATCGAAAAGAAAACAGGTTGGAGGATCCAATTTCTCAGACTGGGATCGTAATCTTCGGATTATACTCAAGTCAGAAAAGAAATTGTATATCCTTGAAAAGCCATACATGGCTGAGCTGATCCTGATGCCATTAGAAAGTTAAGGATACTTATCAAAAGTTCCTTGATGATGCGATAGCGTTCAGTGCTTGAGTTAGCATCGATGACACTATGCTGCAAAAGCAGCATGAGAATATGGATGCTTCTTCCATTATTCTACACCTAAGGAGACTATGTGAACAAATGCTCGACATGAGAGGTACAAGGTGTCAAAAGCACTGTTTGGGAGTCGTCTGACTGAGGGTGCCCAAGTTGGTCCTCATGTGCTCCAGATGATCGAGCACATTGAGAGGTTAAGACTTGGGATGTGGCTTGGATGCAGAATACAAATGGATTTAACTCTGCAATCCGCCTGACTATATGCTCCGTTCATAATGAATTTCAATATGAACACGATGGAGAAAACCCTGTCAGAACTCTGAACATGCTGAGGACTGTAGAGCAGGACTTGAAAAGTCTAAGCTGTTTTACTGGTTGCTGCCAGTAAAGCAAAGGGTAACGGCAAGGGTAAGGCCAAGGCCAAACCCAAGCCCAAGCCCAAAGGACAGGTTGCTCTTGGGCTGAGAGTGGCATAGGAAAGGGCAAGGTAGTCTGTTTTTTGTGGCAAGCGACCACTGGAGGAAACACTGCAAGGCTTTCCTCGCAAGCAAGAAGAAGTCAGAGGCTACGACTTCAGGTACTTTCATGATTGAGATTAATTTCTCTCCTCCACATCTTGGGTCATGGACACAGGATGTGGTACTCACATTTGTACTGATGTGCAGGAACTAAGGCAGAGTAGAGTGCTCGCCAAGGGAGAGGTGGACCTACGAGTTGGAAATAGAGCACAGTGGCTGATTAGCTGAGGACTTATTGTTTATCTTTGCCTACGGGCTTGTTATTAGAACTACATAACTGTTATCATGTACCTTCTATTTCTAGAAATATTATTTCAGTATCCGTTTGGATAATATGGGGTATCATTTTGAGATATCTAATGGATTGTTGTCCTTTAGTTTGAATGGTATTCTATTTGGAATGCAAGGTTATATAGGATTATATGTTCTTGATTTAAACAATAAAGTATTCTCAATATTGAAACCAAGAAAGCTAAACATAGCGATCAAAAAAACATATCTCTGGCATTGTAGATTGTCATAAAAGACTCGCATTAAGACTTCAAAGGGATGGAGTTTTGGCCCCTTTTGACTTCCACATTTGGGTATGCGAGTCATGCCTTTTAGGCAAGATGACCAAGTCTCTTTTCACAGGACAAAGTAAAGGGCTACTGAACTGTTAGGCATCATCCATAGTGATGTATGTGGTCCACTAACAGTTGAAGCTAGAGGTGGATATTCATACTTCATCACATTTACTGATGATTTCAGTAGATATGGTTATGTACCTTATGAGACATAAATTGAAGCCTTTGATAAATTCAAGGAATTCAGGAATGAAGTACAGAATATGTGGGGCAAAAGTATTAAACCTCTTCGGTCGGATCGAGGAGGTGAATACTAAGTCAGGGTTTTCAGAGTACCTGAAGGAATGTGGTAGTATCACAACTCACCCCTCCTTATACACCCAACACAATGGAGTGTCAGAAAGAGGAATAGGACCTACTTGACATGGTTAGGTCCATGATGAGTTTTAGTGATTTACCTGCATCGTTCTGGGGTATGCCCTAGAGACTGCGACTCACGTTTTGAACCGTGTGCGTCAAAGTCTGTAGATAAGACTCCATATGAGCTATGGAGTGGGCGAAAGCCCAACTTGTTTATCTAAGGATTGTGGGTTGCGAAGCTTATGTGTTAGAAAATGATTCGAAAAAGTGGGCCCAAAATCCTGTAAATGTTATTGTGGGGTATCCAAGGAGACCAAAGGATACTATTTTACCACCCGAAGAACGCAAATTTTTGTTGCTCGATCTGGTGTCTTCCTAGAAAAGGAATTTTCTAAGAGGTACTAGTAGGAGAAAAAGTAGAACTCGATGAGTCTAGAACCACAAGATATACTAGACGAAGGACGGATGTGTGCCACAAGAAGTGGTTGAGCATCATGAGGAGGGACTCCAACAACTTGTGGATCAAGTGAACCACCTCAAGTAGCACAGGAGCTGCGTAGATCTGGGAGAGTATGCCAGAGCCCGAGAGATACGGTTATCTCGTGACTCAACATGGTGACGTACAGTCTACCAAGACGATGAACCCAGAACACGAAGAAGCTATATCGGATCCAGATCGTAAATGGCTTGAAGCCATGAAATCTGAGATGGACTCATGTACCAGAACCAAGTGTTGTGCTTGCTGGGAACCACCTGAAGGGTAAAACCCTAGGGTGTAAATGGGCTTCAAGAAGAAGACTGACATGGATGGCAACGTGCAACTTATAAAGCACGACTGGTTGCAAAGGTTTAAACAAATTCATGGCATTGACTATGAGAAACCTTTTCGCCGGTTGCCATGATTAATCCATCGATTGCTTGCAATGCTGCATATCATGATTATGAGATTTGGCAAATGGATGTCAAAACTGCTTTCCTGAACGGAAACTTGGAGGATGTGTATATGACACAACCTGATGGTTTCGTTCTTGATAGTCAAGCTAAGGTATGCAAGTTGCAGAGATCCATTTATGGACTCAAGCAAGCTTCTAGGAGCTGGAACATTCGTTTGATGAAGCCGTAAAAGAATTTGGTTTCATTAAGAACGAAGATGAGCCCTGTGTTTACAAGAAAGTGAGTGGGAGCGAATAGCATTCCTATGGTTGTATGTCCATGACATACTTCTGATCGGGAATGATATACTGAACTTGCATCGGAAAGAATTGGTTATCAAGTGCTTCTCCAGAAGGACTTAGGGGAAGCAGCCTACATCCTTGGTATAAAGATTATCGTGATAGATCCCGTAGGTTGCTTGGCCTAAGTCAGATGCAATATTGACAAAGTACTGAAACGATTCAGTATGGAGAATCCAAGAAAGGATTTCTTCCGATGTCACATGGTGTTTTATCTCTCTAAGGAATTGGGTTCTAAAAACAAGATGAGAGAGATAGGATGAAGAGGATCCCATATGCATCAGCAATTGGATCCATCATGTATGCCCTGCTATGTACTCGGATTGATGTCTCATGTGCCTTGAGCACTTGTAGTAGATATCAATCGGATCCAGGTGAGCGTCCCTGGATGGCTATCAAGAATATTTCTAAGTACCTGAAGAGGACTAAGGATATGTTCTTGGTTTATGGAGGGGAAGATGAGCTCCTGTAAGAGGATACAGTGATGCTAGTTTCAAAAAGGACAAAGATGATTATCGATCGCAATCAGGGTTTGTATTTTGTCAATGGCGGTGCAATGAGCTGGAAGAGCCAAGCAAAGCACTGTAGCAGACTTACAATGGAGGCTGAGTATATTGCATTGTCAGATGCGGCCAGGAGGCAGTTGGATTAAGAAGTTCGTCACTGAACTTGTGTGGTTCCCACGAGTTGATCCTATAGACGTCTATTGTGACAACAATGGAGAATTGCTCAAGTAGGGAACCACGGTCTCATCAGAAGTCCAGACACATACTCAGACGATTCCTTCATCAAAGAGATAGTTGAGAGGAAAGACGTGCAGATTAGTAAAGTGCATACTGATGACAATCTCGCAGATCCACTAACAAAGCTCTGTCGCACCAGAAGCATGAAAGGCACTTGAGATCATTTGGTATTAAATACATGAATGATTGGCTATAGTGCAAGTGGGAGATTGTTAGAGTAGATGCCCCAGAGCCATCAATTATTGTAGAATTGACACTTTGTAATAATGTTCATTAATCAATAAAAAAAGATTTTATTCTGCATCGCGTAAATCATATTATTGTAATATGTATTGATATATGTCCTTAGAATGGTAGAACCGTGACGAGGGTATCAAGTGTTTCAAATCTTGATAGTGGAAACATGAGCACATATGGTGGCCATTCTAGAAACGTCCGTAGCCCAGTATTATTCTGAAATAAGGGCACGATAATACAATAAGGCTATCATAGTGTGAATGACCCTGTCGAAAGGCAGTCGATCTCAATTGTCAAGGTGTTTTGGTGACAACCTGGTGCAACACATGGGTGTTTGCTGTAGGCGATTATACCGCAGCAAGTTCACTGGACTGACCCAATGAGGATTCCATATGGATAGTAACCCCATCTATGGAAAAAATCCTCTAACGAATGGTGGTGCATGTGATCCTTAGACTTGAGATACACGAAGCGCCTTGTGCATCGATTGGTGCAGTTGACACAGCCTAACGCAGTTCTATCAGAGCTGTCAATACGGTGGTGATTGGCTGCATCGAGGAGTGTATCAGAACTATGGTGGATTGACAGAGGATTCATCACTCCGGGTACGGGAGAAGTTATCTCACGGCGCAATTCAGTATATGCGCATGACACTAAAACTGTGGCCACAGGGGATTGAGTTGTTGCTCTATCCGGATTAAATACAGGTCATTGGTCCAGAAACTGAATACATAATATCGAGAGTAACCGAAGGTTGACACTATTTCTATGCTTCGTCTGTCAGATAACGAATGATGAAAGGATCGAATGTACGATAACCATATCGTTGACAGGTAGCTACTTTGCTGAATCCGAATCTATCGGGTGGCCATGATGCCTTGCTAGGGGCCAATCTTGATTATGTATAAGTGAGACGATTAATTGGGTTAATTGCGATACTATACACTACCGGTATGATGAGGAGCCTATGGGTCACACACATAGAAGATAATTTAAGACTCAGGAAGAAAGAAGGGCATTTTCGTCTTTTTGGGCGAAAGGGTATTTTGGTAATTTCACAGTGCAATTAAATTTGTGAGGTCGTAGCCTTTATTTAATTTGTTAGAAAATTAATAAGTGAAATTACGTTTAAATATATGTTCGCATATTTAAATAAATTATCATTATTGTTAAAGTTAATATACAATATAAATTATATTAATTGATTTTAATTGAAATAATGATGAATTAATTAAAATATCTAAATGGGAGTGTTCGGCAAATTTGGGGGTGTTTGGGTTGGAGCCAAGCCCATTCCATGGGAAAGGGCAAATTAAATTGGACTATAAAAGAAAAGTGTAGATTGAAGAAGTGTATTATTTTATTATTTCATTCTTCATTTGAAAAAGAGAGAAAAACCTCCAGCCTCAAAACTCTCCCACGCACATTTACGTGTCCATTGAAAAACAAACACCTTTGTTTTTCCTTCTTGATTTCTAAGGACAAGGAGGATCTAGCAAATCCCTCCTTGGTTCTTGTTGATTGTCTTCGTGTGGACCTCTACGGTTCGATCCTACACTTGGATCGGTAGCAAACACGTTCAGAGACAATATTGGTGGAGCCTCCAAACGTGGGTATGGTTTCTTAAACCTTGAACTGATTTTTGCAGATTTGATTATTTTATATAAACTGTGATTTTTGTACCCAGATCTTGGTTCTAATGAACGATCCATAGAGTTTATGTTATTGTTTTCCGCTGCGTAACTGGGTCGTTACCTAACACATCATTCTCTTTAGCCACTTCCCTATCCTCCAAAATTATCCAGCACACCTTCAGCATCAGTAGTAGCAGCAACAACCTCTTCGTCTTCTTCTATAACACCTTTTCCAACATTATCCAACCTTGGCCTTGGCCACAAAGCATACATAACACCACAACCCAAGTATCAACAGTCTGACACCTAACAACACCAGCTGATCCAATTCAAGACAATCCAATTATTCAAGACAACCCAATAAGACATCATCACATAAACTACAAAATTCTAAGTCCAACTTCCATACCTTTTGATGATGGCATCAACAATGACTTGGATTGAGTTCTGGTCAGTCAAAAGGGATCCCTATGCCAATGGAAGCACTTAACAGCCCATCGCTCCCGACAGTTGCTCATTGTTTTGTCATTCAAGCTGTCTATCGGGGTGTTGGTCATGTCGAACTCAATAAATTTTAGTGCATATGCCCCACAATTAGTACTACAATATGAGGAAGACATTAGCATTTGAATCAGCTTATAGAACAATTGTATTATGTAAGTTTTGTACTAAATTTACCTTGAGTCATTTGTCGGGATGGGAAGGCGTTTGAGTGGCCACTTTCCCGTCAGCAGTTCATCACCCAAGTGCTGAAATATCTCGCTATCGCGCAACACTTGCGAGAACTATATATACAGCGACTGCAACTCTGTCTCCAACTGCCTTTCTTGACAAAATACTTGGGTTGCAATCAAGGATCTACAGCAAGCCCTCCTCTAGTAGCGCGACGACGATTATCCAATGAATATCCTTGATGTTTATGATGTAGTATACTATTTTAACGTTTGCCCAACTATTGCCATGTTTGGGCCTTTCCCCCCCGTACATACTGCATCATCCTGTCATCAAATTGAAAATCATCAGGGACACCGTCAAAGTCATTTGTGGCCAATCTTTTCTACTTGCCTCCCCTTGTTGCACTTCTACCATTGGCCTTTTTCATTAAAGTGTCAACTATTGGCATGTAGTTAATAGCGTTTGGCCAACGGCCACATCAGTGATGGCACAGTGTGGATACAATAAATCACCATTACTGCTCTGTCGTAGCCTCATAAGTGCCAATACCTCATCGATGTGCTGCATCAAGTATAAACAATATGATAAGTATACAATACCTCATGGAAAACATAAGCAAAAATAAGGGAAAATAACTCATTGAGTCAATGAGCCACCTGCCCATTGTCAACATCTTTTCAAACCACTCCCGAGGATAATCCTCAGTTTCGCACTTCACATGCCCATCACTTATAGAATCATTGTAATAGGCATAGAATATTTTTTTCTTTTCCTCATCTATTGGCCTATACAAATCGACATTTAACTCCTCTGTTTTAACTTGCCCACTTCCTCCGTCTTCCTCCTCAATTTTCACTTTCCCACTTCCTTCACGTCCCGCCTCACCCTCCTCCATTTTCACTTCCTCATTTCCTTCGCCTTCCTCCTTACCCTTCTCCATTTTTGGTTCTCCACTTTCACGGACTTTCTCATTTTTTTTCTTCGTTTTCCTCTTCTTTCCATACGTTACTACCGTGTAAGGAGAAACTACGTGCTTACTATTTCGGCTCTCTCTTTTATGCTCAGGTTGCACTTCAACCACTTTTAATACCCTACAAACTTCCTCCTCCACCCCACCAAATTTCTCCTCCACCCTATCAACTTTCTCCTCCACCATTTTCATCCACTCTTCTATCTTCTCAAACCTCTCATAAATGGCTGTTGTAAAACTCTCAAACAGACTGTTTATGAGGTCAACCACCTCATTCTCCAAACCCAGATGCCTTGGCAAAATAGTACTTGTTGTACCGGTTTGCCAATTAGGTGGAGGCGTACAAACCTATTCATCCTCCTCCTTCTCCTCCCTCCCATCGATTGGAGCTTCATCATCCTCGGCATCAACAACATTCTCAAGCACTGGCCCTGCAACTGCACTCAGATGCGTGACCCCTTCTAAGTCCCGCATTAGGTGGTTTATCCCTTCATCTGCTACGTCGTCCAGTGCTTTGAACGATGTAACATAATCCTCTCCCGCTTCACCCCTAGTAGCGGTGAGGAAGGGACGAATGACTCCTTGTAATAAGAAAAAAAATAATCAAATGTAAGCCACATTTAAAAACAAGTACATATTCAAAAGATTAATCCTTTAATCTTACTCGAGCCGCTTGAATTTCCATATCCATTTTGTCGTAATCCTAATGGGTATACTTCTCGATGTACCACTGCAACATCCTAAGAACTTGTGGTCACTCATCCGAAGTCTTCTTCCTCCCCCCTCTAGTCAGGACAGGGCGACCTTATACATCCAAGCCTACATTGTAAAAAAATAGTCCATATCATAATTAAAACACATGTAGTACAAAAAATATAACAAAAAACTATTGATATTTACTTGCATTGCCCATGGGAAGCCAAACAAATTGTATGTGCTCTGTTTATTCTTCTTGACAGATTGGCGATGCTTTAACGCCATGTCTTTTCCTTACAGGGAGTCTATGGTTAGCTGAAATGATACCCGTCCCCATAGATAAGCATTAAAGAAGTCCATGTTGCTTGCAAACTTCACCCAATCCATATTAACGACTTTTGTTGAGTCAGAAGCCATTAGGATCGAATGCATGAACCATACCAGGCACATCTTGAACCTCTCTGAAGAGGTATACCCACCTTCTCCTAACCTCTCCTCTAAATTACGTCCTATAACAGACGCCTTCCCCCCAAAACCTTTTTAGCCAAGTTATCAACTGCCCTACTCTTCTTTATTCTCTCTTGCTCTTTCGCATATGGAAATGCCCCACATCTCAAGCTTGTCATCAAGGCATATTCCATCATCCCAAAACGTAATGGCTTCCCGTCCACCACAAACCACATTTCATTTTTTTGGCTTTTAACTTTAGCAACATATAATGCATTCCCTGTCCCCAGAGCACATTTTTCCAATTTTCTCCGATGTTCACAAAATGACCAAAACAACTTTCTTTGAATCGGTCCACACCCTTCCTTTGTTCCTTTAAAATCTCTATTATTCTCGTAAAAACTTGTCAACTTGACCTAATTGTCACCCTTACAGGGAAGTACGGTACCTTATCGCTTACAACCTCCAACCCATAGTCTTTATAGTTTACGCTTCAGAAAATCTACACAATCGATATAAACTAAATATCAGCACAAAAAAAAAAAAAAAAAAAAAGAAACCAAAACAACCAATAGGCTGCCAATTTAGGGGATATGAGCTTCAAGGGCATCATGGAATGGGTGTTTTTGGCCTCGAGAGGATCGGGGAAGCCAATGCAAGCCCTACAGGGGCTGTTGTGGTAGGTTCCATGAGGTTGGAGGGTTGAGGATGGTAGGAGGTGGTGGAATAGGGGGGCAGGAGGTGGTACAAACAATCTCCCTACGCATCCCTTGCCTTTCCCCATCCTCTAGAACCCAAACAAAGCCACTCACTTGATGCCCACCAACTGCTCGACAAAATGCCACAACCACATAACAATAAAACCAATTACATATCCCCCAAATTTGCACAAATCAATCAGTTTTCTCATCAAATTCAAAACCACAAGTAAAAAACGTACCCTTTCTTCACCGGCGTCCTCTTCCTCGCTTGAATTCTCATCGACATCCTCCTCTTCAGAACCATTTTTCGCTTTGTCCCTCAGTTCTTGTGCCGCCATTGTCTCCTATGCCTCTAGACCATCTTGACTCATTGAATGATCCACCAAAGCCTCTTCTTCGACAACCTTTGAACAGCCGCTGCCGTCGGAGTCTAGGATTTCGAGTGGGGTTTGGTTTTCCTCATATTTGTGAATATTAGCCATGATATTATGCAAGGAAGCTTTAGGATCGAATATTTGCCAAAAATAAGGCACTTTTATTGCCTAAAATCGCAGAGAAATCAAAGGTGTTCGTCGATCATTTTTTTGGGTATATGGCTCGATTAAGCGATTTTGAAGGGTAGGGGTTGTTTTTAATTTTCAACATTTAAACAAACTTTCGTTAATTATAATATTACCCACATATGTTTAAATCTTTTTAGTTTAACCCGTTTTACATGTTTAATGAATCCTAAGTGTGTCACGTCAGTTTTTCTAACTTAAAAAAAATTGCAAAATATTTTCAAGGTTATTTTCTTAAATGCACACTTGGTAGGTCTGGCTAGTTAAATTTCCTGTCTTCATCTGCCCCTCCTCCCGTCTTCATCCTCTTCATAACCTAATCCGGCTAGGTCGCATCCGACCGGATGCGATTCCAGCCAAAATGAAAAAAAAAAAAAAATTGTTGATTTTGATTGCAATCTCCACCATTCTCACTAAGAATCATCACAACCAAACTTCTCACAAGCTCCACCATTGTTACCAAAATTATCACAACCAAGCATAACCTAAAACCTATTAAAAAATCAACAAACTTCTCATAACTTTCTTATTTTTATCCGTTATCTCCAAATGTTTGTCCAAATAAGCAAATATCCAAGGAGGTGATTTTTTTTTTTTTAATTACTAGGAAAGCACCATTGATTCAGTGCTGACACAGAAAAAAAAAAAAAACTTTAGGTTGATTTATGAAAATTTTAAAACTTATTTCACTTGATCTTCGAATTTCTTTTAATTTCCACAACTCTCAGTCGAAAAGCTTCATTTCTGGAAAGAGAAAGAAACTTGGCAAGATGCATTAAACTTAAACAACCCGATTAAATTGTCAGATCTAATCTGGCCGGCCCAATTTTGCCATCCCTCGGCTAGATTGTGGCGGCCAAGGCCTTCTTTGGCCATCAAGTAAAGAAAATAGAATGGAAGGAGGAAAGAGGAGGAGGAGAAAAGAAGGAATAAGAGGAAGTGAAAAGAAAGGGAAAAATAATGAGAACAAGAAAAAAGGGCTAAGAAAAGAGGAGGAAAAGCAAAGAAGAAATAGACGAAGAATTGAGGAAGAAGTAAAGAAGAAAAGAGACAAAAAAGAAAGAGCCGAAGTAAAGAGAAGGGGAGACAATAAAGTCACAAGAGTAAGAAGTGACATAGAAAAAAAAATGAAGAATGATGGAAGAAAGAGAAAAATTGAGTTATGGATTTTATATTTTACAATTATTTTATCTGAAGATTTTTTTTTTAGAAATAAAAATATTAAAATATAATAAATGACTCTTTTAACCTTTAATAGTTAAAAAAAGTGAAACGATGTTAATTTAAGAGTGAAAATCTAGAATTTATGAAATAAGGAGTGGAAACTTGGAATTTCGCTAAACCTTGGGTGGGAACATGTCGTTTAGTCTAATATTTTTTAGAGAAAAGTTATTCTACTTTAAATCAAAAATAAATATTATAGAAAAAAACCAATTATTGAGAATTTAAATAATTCAAAATTAAAATACCTTAAATTTTCATAAAATTATTTTAAATAGATTTTTAAATGTAAATGATAATTCAATAATTTTCAAATAAATAATTTAATTTATTATTATTACTTTAATTTAAATATTTAAATATAAATAGACTATACCATAAATAAAAAATCCTGAATTATAAAACTGATAAATGAGCCAAGTCATTGTTTGACTTATAGCCTTTCCTTATAATAATAATAATTGTTGGGGCCAAAAAATGTTCTCAGCCTCCATGGGCTTGAAAACGAAACATCTTCAACGAAGCTCAGAGCCATGACCCAATTCTGGTTGAGCCCACAATAAAATTCGCATAATGGGCCAACTCATTACACCGACCAGGTTGCTTATAGATTGAGCCTAATCACTAAGGCCTTGATTCACTTAGGCCTTACCGTTAGTTTATCTGGTCCCAAGCTTGCTAATTCAAGATTGCCGACAGGACTTAGGGTTTACTTGGACCCCAAGGCTATCTACTTCCTATTTCGGTACTATCCAGGTTATCACGAAGATATCCATCAATATCTTAATTTGTCTAAAATCTGAATCTTAGACTAAATATGATTTCTTCTCTTACTGAGGCAAGTGAATTGAAGACTTTCCTGTTCACTAAACCTTAACCAGTATGGACTTATAGTCCTACTAGGACTCGGAGATCCCACAATTGCTATATAAATAGAAGCCTGCCCTCTCACAATTCTAGTCTCCGACTAAACTTCCAGTAACCCTATCTTTCCCGTACCCTCACTAAATTAGCCTCATTCAGCCTTGCTGACTTGAGCGTCGGAGTGTCTATGGCAAACACCCCCTTGGTGTTTTTTGTTTGCTTCACGTTTATTTCTTTGTGTATGCAGGTGTAGCAGATTGCTAGTGGCCTCAACCTTATGGGGTCATACCCCCCATTCCGTAACTGTAGATTTTATCGTCTACAGTTTGGCACCCACTGTGGGGCATCTGGCAATCATTCATCCTACGACACCCTGCTTCACAAGGAAACACTTCATGGCTGAAAACTCAGACAACGCCAACCTTGGCCTCGTGGCTAGGCTCGGAGCCCTCATTGCTCTTATGCAATAACACTCGGACAAGATTGCAGCACTAGTAGTTGAGAATGCCACCATTCGAACTGAAAACGCCTCCATCTGGGTCAAAAACTAGACTCTGAAAGAGAAGGTAAGCCAATTCTATAATCTTGAGCTTTAACCTTACCAGGTACCACCCAACCGCTTCCGCACACTAGTTACACCCATGCAGCCTCTCTAGAATCCAGATTCTAGATTGTCCAATACGGACACCTATTCATCCCAACTCCATTCATCACAAGTGGATGGCTCAGCCTAGAATCAATCTGAACCCGGGCAGCAAACAAGGCCGCTCTTGGTCGACTCTCTCTAAGCACATGATCAAGGCATCCAAGTAACCCTAAGCCTACCGCTACAAGAACAACCCATTCTTAGCCTCCTAACTCATCTCCAACCAATCCATCCTAACCAAATCCCACTTGGCTCGACTCACCCTCACGAGTCGAGTGGACTCCCACACCTTCAATCCACCCCCTTGGGGCCATCCATCCTCACGGACCGAGTGACTCCCAAATAATCCCTCTCACTATCCATGTTGGCTGAAACACCTAATTAGTCACACTCGAAATGACTTAACCTGGAGGGATGAACGGAGATCCAAGTTACCAAGTAGTCCATGATAGAACGATCCCTAAATTGCTCCACATGACTCGATTCATCCAAACATGCCGAGTGGGAGTCACATTTCAAACCAAGCCAACCAAGCTGACCTAAGGGCCTCCGCCTCACCCTTGGAGCAAATATTAGCCAAAAGACTGGTCGACATGGAAGTAATGATAAGGCAGATACCTGGAATGCCAACCCTAAACAAGAAGAGCCAATCCTACATCTATGCCGATTCACCCTTTGTGGATGCAATAGCCCTAGCCGAGATGCCACACAAGTTCTCCATCCCCAACATGAAACCTTACAATGACACAACTGACCTAAATGACCACATTACCTCATGCACATAACAGATGTTTGTCGTCTCCATACCCCGACTGTTGAAGGAACTCTACATGTGTAAAAGCTTCGGTTCCAACCTCTTTGGATCAACCCTCCAATGATACACAAACCTCCTAAACAACTTAATCAGCTCATTTGCCTAGCTCACTGACACCTTTGTTGAGCAATTTGGCAACAACAAGAAACTCAAGAAGTTGTCAGCTAACCTGTATAGAGTCTACCAAAAGAAGGGGGGAGCCATTGCAAGAGTATGTCACCCGATTTAACAAAGAAAAGATCTCCATCTGATTCTATAATCTTGAGATAGCAGTAGATGCCTTCATAATAGGGCTTCTTCTAGATAGGGAACTATACAAATATCTGACAAAGCTCGGCTGCAACACAATGGAAGATGCCCTAGCTAAAGCTGTAATCCAAATCAGATTGGAGGACGATGAGGCGAACCAAATGAGGCACACAAGATATGAGAACCGCCATCCAAGGTTGAGTGAAAGAAGACCAGAGTCTAGGGTGTATGAGCCACATTATCAACCTTCACCCTGCAATTCAAGTAGAAACAAGAAACCGTATGACCGCCAGCCAATTAGACTAGCAAATAGATCATCTAATTCCAGTTAGTTCAAGATCCCAGAGTACAACTTCAATGTTGAACTAGCCCAAGTTATGGAATCATGAAAGGAATGGGACCAACCATAAAATGGCCTGCTAAGTTTAATCCCAATATCAAAAGGAACACATCTAAGTGGTATGAATTTCACGGTGACCATGGTCACAACACTGCCGATTGCATTACCTAAAGAGTAGAGGTGGCAGCTCTATTGAAAAGGGGACACCTCTAGGATTTATTGACAGATAAAGGTAAGAATACAGTTAGCCAAAGAAACAAGATAGAATCGTCTCCTCCTCCACGAGCACCAACACCAAAAAGATTTTGTTCTATTATCTCTAGAGGATCGGAAGTCAATGTAGCAAGTTACTCTTCAGCCAAATGGCATGCCCGAGCCAACTATCACCCAGAAGTCTGCTCTACCCATCTACCCACCCAAGCACATACCGATCAAATCATCCAGTTTGAGGACGAAGAGCCAACCACCTTAGCAGCCCCTCATCATGATGCTTTAGTCATCTCCCTTCATATGACCAACATCTTGGTCAAGAGAGTGTTTGTAGGTAGGGGATCCTCACCCAACATCCTCTTCCTTGAAGTAGTGAAATCTATAGGACTAGATGAGTCGAATATCAACAAACGCCCAACCATTCGGGTCCGATTCAGTTCGAATAGAAGTACACTATCGGATAAATTGCCTTACCTGTCTATGCCAGTAGAGTCAACAGAGAAACTATATTCCTGGTGCTCTACTGCCCCTCCCCCTACAATGTCATCTTGGGTTGACCTCGGATCCATGACATGCAAACTGTCCCATCCACCTTCCATCAAACCATCAGATTTCTAACCAAATGAGGAGTAAGAGAGATCAAGGGTGATCCCAAAGCCTCGAGGGATTGTTACAAGAATGCCTTCAAGGGTAAGAGCCATGCTTCATAGCAATTATAGAACAATCCAACCCTTTCAACTGAACCAGATCAACCATCCATGAAAGAGTTGGATGAAGTACAGATACCCTCGGAGTACCTCAACTGAAAGACCTAAGTTGGATCCCGTCTAAGGCCTGAGATAAGAGAGTGACTAATAGACTTCCTCAAGTAAAACTAGGACCGTTTCGCCTGGTCCGATGCTAACATGACAGGGGTCAGCCTTAAGGCTATCGTCCATCACCTTCATGTAGACTTAGATCACCCTCTAGTGAAGCAGAAGTAAAGAAAATTTGCTCTAGAACACAACTGAGTCATTAATGAGGAAGTTGACAAGCTGTAGAGTAATAGATTGATCCGAGAGTGCACTACCTTGATTGGCTCGCCAACGTGGTTGTCATAAAGAAAAAGAACGAAAAATGGTGGGTCTGCATAGATTTCACAAATCTGAACAAGGCATGCCCCAAGGACTCCTTCCCACTCCTCCATGTCGACATGATGGTTGATGCAACAACGGGTCATGAACTCCTGAGCTTCACGGACGCCTTCTTGGGCTACAACTAGATTCTCATGCATCTGGGAGACCAAGAGAAACAACCTTCATCACAGAAAGGGGAACCTATTGTTACAAAGTGATACCCTTCGGTCTTAAGAACGTCGGAGCCACTTATCAGAGGCTAGTCAACAAAATGTTCGCTGAACACCTAGGAGATATCATGGAAGTGTATATTGACGATATGCTCGTCAAATCTCTCATAGCCGAGCAGCACCTTGACCACCTCACCTAGGTCTTCACTATCCTCAAAGAGTACAATATGAAGCTTAACCCAACCAAGTGTTCATTCGGTAAATTCTTGGGATACATGGTGACTTAGCACATGATAGAAGCCAATCCTGATCAGATTCGGGCAGTCCTGAGCATACAATCGCCCACATGCATCAAAGACCTCTAACGCCTCGCTGGGCGAGTGGTTGCCCTAAGCCGCTTCATCTCCTGGTCAATTGACAAATGCCACCACTTCTTCGCCACACTTAGAATTTAAGAAATTCAAGTGGACCCCAACCTACGAAGAAGCCCTACAACAGTTGAAGAAGTATTTAACATCTCCCCCACTTCTCTCCAAGCCTTTGATAGGAGAAAAGCTTTATACCTACTTGACAATCTCAGAGACAACCATCTCAATAATACTAGTTCGAGAAGACAATGTGAAGCAGTTACCTGTTAGGAAACGATCCATTGAGGCAGCGGAAAACAAAAATAAATAATAACAAGGATCATTCCAAAGAGCCAAGATCAAGGTATAATTTTACAGTTTATATCAAAGTAGAAATCTGCAGAAAAATTGTTCTTGAGTTTAGAAACCATACGTAGGTTTGGAGGCTCTTCCAACTTTGTCTTTGAACGTTTTGCTACTGACCTAAGTGTAGGATCGAACCGACATAGTCCACACGAAGACAATCACAAAGAACTAAGGAGGGATTTGCTAGATCCTCCTTAGCCTTAAGAATCAAAGAAGAAATGAAGAGAAATTTATTTTAGGCAAAAATCAATTTTGGCGTGAGAGAGTGAAATGAGGGGCTGTGTGTTTTCTTTTTCAATGAAAAATCAGTGTAATAAAAACTCTTGCATTTTACAAAGAAACCTTTTCTTTTATAGTGATGTTTTTAATTGCTTTATTCCCATATGGAATAGGTTTGGGCTCCAACCCAAACACCCCATGTTTTCAAACACTCCCAATTAGGTATTTATTTTAATTCATCATTATCTTCAATCAAAATCAATTAATATATATTTAATACATATATTAACATTTAACAATAATGATAATTTATTTAAATATATGCTAACACATATTTAAATGAAATTTCACTTATTTAATTTTTCTAACAAATTAAATAAAAGGCTACGACCTCACCAAATTTAATTGCATTGTGAAATTACCAAAATACCCTTTCACCCAAAAAGACGAAAATACCATTCTTTCTTCCTGAGTCTTAAATTATCTTCTATGTGTGTGACCCATAGGCTCATCATCATACCGGTAGTGTATAGTATCGCGATTAATTACCAATTAATCATCTCACTAATACACAGATCAAGATTGGCCCCTAGCAAGGCCACCCGATAGATTCGGATTCAGCAAAGTAGCTACCTGTCAACGATATGGTTACCATACAATTCGATCCTTTCATCATTCGTTATCTCGACGAGACGAAGGCATAGAAATAGTGTCAACCTTTGGTTACTCTTGATATTATGTATTCAGTTTCTGGACCAATGACCTGTATTATAATCCGGATAGAGCAACAACTCAATCCCACCGTGGCCACAGTTTTAGTGTCATTGCCATATACTGAATTGCGCCGTGAGATAACTTCTCTCGTACCCGGGAGTGATGAATCCTCTGTCTATCCACCATAGTCTTGATACACTCCTTGATGCAACCAATCACCATCGTATTGACAACTCTGAATAAAACTGGGTTAGGTTAGTGTCAAACTGCACCAATCGGTGCACAAGGCGCTCCAATGATCTCAAGTCTAAGGATCACATGTACCACCATTCGTTAGAGGATTTGTTCTATAGACACTGGGGTTACCATCCATCTAGAATCCTCTAGCGGGTCAGTCTAGTAAACTTGCTGCGGTATATCTGCCTACAGCAAACACCCATGTGTTGCACCAGGTTGTCACCAAACAACCTTGACAAGTGAGATCAGTCACTACCTTTCGACAGGGTCGTTTAACACTATGATAGCCTTACCGTATTATTTATGCCCTTACTTCAGAATAATACTGGGGCTACGGACGTTTCTAGAATGGCCACTATATGTGCTTATAGGGTTCTCACTATCAAGATTTGAAACATTTGATACCCTCGTCATGGTTCTACCATTCTAAGGACATATATAAATACATATTGCAATAATAATGATTTACGCGATATAGAATAAAGTGCCTTTTATTGATTTAATGAACATTATTACAAAGAGTCAATTCTACAATAATTGATTGGCTCTAGGGCATCTACTCTAACAATACCATGTTAGCAAATCACTCTTTGATGTTGAGACTCGGTATAGCTAGCTGAAAAAATTGGTACTCGCCCTCATTCATGCATCTAGGAAGCTCAGTCCCTATTTCCAATGCCACTCTATAGTCGTCCTTGTTTGTGAATGTTAGTGTATGCCTAGAAACCATTCGTGTTGTCGGTTTTGGAGCATTTTGTCCTGTATCAATATACCATACATAATAAAAGAAAGAGTTCTTCAATTCATATATATAAATTGCTTCCTTTATTTAGTCATGCCTTTAAAATAAAGTACGTATATGAATTGTCTAGATGATTCATTTAATCGGTAAATGAATTTATCAAAAGGTTCCCTACGGAAGCAATATAATTTAGGCAACTATATTGCATAATAGGCACACTAGATGTTTCTGAAAGATATCATGAGTTGATATAAGTACGGATAACGATGATAGTCATGTCACTTGGGCATTAGTATGGATTAGCGGTTGGTGAACTTTTTTTTGAACGTGACCGAATAACGACAAATTACTTGAAAAAACATGTAGTCAATGATTTATCGTTTGGTTATATAGTACATGATGTGGTCCTTTGACCTGAGACGTTGTGGTTGGATCCGATAGGGGTGAAAAAAAAAAACCGAAAACCGAACCGAACCGAAAAACCAGACCAAAAATTGGGTTTTTTTAGGAATTCGGTTTGGTTTAGAATAATGGGTAAACAGAATATTCGGTTCGGTTTCGGTTTTTTAAAACAAATAAACCGGTTAACCGAAACCGGATTGTTAAATCGATTTTTTTTCAAAAATTATTTTTTTCTTTCATTAAATCCCTCTCTCTTTCTCGTTTCTCCATGTTTGAATTTGTTAAATACCACTCTCTCTTTCTCAACCTTTTTCTCTTATTAAGTGTCTTTCTCTCTTTCTCGATTTCTTCATTCTCTCTTTTATTAAATGCCCCTCTCTCTCTCTCTCTTTCTTGATCTCTTCAATCTTCATCTTTCACTTTTATTAAATACCTCTCTCTCTCTCCTTTTTAAACTTTCTCTTTTATTAAATTCCTCTCTCTCACTCTCTCTGCAAATACGCATCCACCATTTCTCTATCTTTTCCTTCTCTACAACTTCAGTTCCAATGTTCCATACTCCACATAAAACTTCCTCATCAAAACCGTAAGCCATCTGTACAAGACTACAAGCACCATCAACCACGGTTTCACCATCTCAACCTGCCACTCAACCTCCAATCTGAAAAAATCCTAGGAAACTATGGTCTCCCTTTTATTGGTTTTTGGTTTCACCATCTCAACCTTTAATCCGAAAAATCTAGGAAACTATGGTCTCCCTTTTATTGGTCCGATCAAAAACCGTTTGGAGTGGGTGAGAGCATTATGAGCTACAGTAAATTGGGCCAAATTGGAAGATTTTATTGAATTGGGCCGACTGGTCTAGACCATTTTAAAAAACCAGTTTAAAACTGGTTAACCGGACTGAATTTTTGGTTCGGTTACAAACTGGTTTAAGTAAAAAACCGGTTCAGTTTCGGTTTTATTTTTTATTTAAACCAGAATGTGGTTTGGTTCAAATATAGGATAAACCGGTTTGGTTAACCGGTTTTCTCCACCCCTTGGATCCGATACGGATGTGTATGATTCATACGGTGTATAAGTACGAGACTAGTCATGTTTCGTATGATAAAGTTTATTTGGTCATGCGTTGTTCATATGTGGAAACAAATGATGGTCAAGACGGGATCCATTGACTCAAAAATATAGGATCAGGAGTACCGTTGACTCTATCCAGGTTTGGGTTCCTGGACAAAAGTTAATAAATGTTGGAAATCAAAATCTCTGGCCAGAGTCTATTATTAGTCATATGAAAGTAAGTTCGTGATGACAAGTTCTGGACATATTGATCGACAATTTGGTAGAAGATTGAGTTTAGGATTTTGACATTCCATGAATCCGTACTCGATCAGGATATATCAATGGAGGGACTTTACTTGCATGATACATATGATATGAAAAAGGTTCGATGAAGTATATCTTCATCGTGATTTAGAGACTATGTCACATTGCTAGATGTTTACCATAGTCGTTGGGCCTTCAGACAGATTTTCGGATTCATCTGAAACCGGCTCACGGCTAATCCATGGTGGACCTGCATGGTCACACCAATAGCCTTGAGAAGTTAGAGAAATGATTATCCAAAGAGGGCTAGCACCTTCCAAGGGTAATGACAGAATTTCTATGGTAATTGTTACATAAAAAATTATTCGTGACATTTTAAAGGTTAAAATGGTCAAGCAATAATTAATTGTATTTAATTATTATATCATAAAGCATTAAGATAAATGAGATGAATTAAAATAACCTTTTGATAGTTAAAGGGCAAAAGGGTAAACTTATGGGTTGTTAATGTAAACTAGTGTAGTTTACATGGGCCCTTGAATAATATTGATTATTCAAAGGCCAAATTAATAAATGCTTGGGTTCTTTTTTAGAATAAGATTTTATTAGGGCATACAAGTGAAAAGAAGGAATTACAAAATGACCCATGTATATATAAATGCAAATGGTTGCATTTTAGGTCAAGTGGTTCATTGTTCACTCAAAAAGGAAAAACACAAGCTCTCTCTTAGGTTCGGCCACCCTCTATTTCTCTCAAGGTGGTGTTAAAGTGTAGAGAACTCATTCCTTTGGGTTTTGGCTTCATCAAATAAGGCACTTGGAGAAGGTATAATACACCAAACTTAATTCATTTTAAGTTGTTTAATGTTTGATTGTTCGGTAACCAACATGCATGTTCCTTTTATGTTTTTCTTGTTTCCACCATGTGTTATTCATCAATCTTTCAGTCCTCACCTCCTTCCCACTCAAGAAGATACTTCACAAGCCAGAGTTATCAAGACGACTCACCAAATGGACAATGGAGCTTAGTGAGTTCGACGTATCCTTCCAACCATGCGCCGCCATCAATTCTCAAGTGTTAGCAAATTTCATTATAGACTTCACCCCTAACACTTTCATTTAGGCAGAGAGAGCTACTATGCATGACTAGCGGGACATCGTCGAAGTGGACTCTCTCGGTGGATTGCTCAAGCAATGTGAATGGAAGTGGATCGGACATCATGCTGATCACACCAGAGGGGACATCATCTAGTGGGCTATTCGGTGTGGGTTCAAGTGCACAGACAACGAAGCTGAATATGAAGCTTTGATTATCAAACTCTCCATGGCCAAAGAGATTGGAGTAAAAAAGTTAGAGGTAAAGTTTGATTTCCAACTCGTAGTTAACCAACTACAAGACACCTACCAGGCTAGAGACTTAAAAATGACAACTTACATGAACCTAGTCAAAAAACTCCAATCAACCTTCGAAGAATTCTTGATCACCTAAGTCATAAGAACAGAAAAAACTCACGCTGACACACTTGCCAACCTTTGCTCGGCCCTTCAAGGCTCCTCTGAGTCATCCATCCTACTGTTGTTCCTCTAATGACCAGCTAACTGGAAAGAACCTCCAACCAATGAGTTGCCCAACCCATAAGAGCCTACAAAAGTAATAGATGTTGAACCAGCTGATTCATGGATGACCCCCATAATTAGGTATTTGGAGTAAGATGAGCTCCCAACCAACAAGAATAAAGCTCGCCGTCTGAGGGCCAAAGCTGCAAGATTCATCATCTACGAGGGCCAACTCCTGAAGAAGTCATTCTCCGGCCCTTACCTCAAATGTATAACTCTAGAGGAAGCCAAGTATGTTTTCATTGAACTCCATGAAGGCGAATGCGGGAACCATATAGGGGGATGCAACCTTGCCCACCGAGTAATCACCGCGGGATATTATTGGTGCACCATGTGCTCTGACTCAGCATCCTATGTAAAAAAAAAGTGATAACTGTCAAAGGTTCGCCCATGTCTCACACCTCCCGCTAGAGTGACTCAATTCTATACTCACACCTTAGCCATTCATGAAGTGGGGGGTGAGCATAGTTGAAAAACTCCTAACCGCACCTGGGCAGTGAGTCTACATGTTGACAGTCACCGATTATTTCACCAAGTGGATTGAAACCAATGCACTCGCCCAAGTCAGAGACATATAAGTAAAAGCCTTAATCTAGAAACATGTTATCTGCTATTTTGGTATACCGAAGGAAATAGTCACTGACAACGGGTCCCAGTTCATCAGCTCAAGATTCAAAGACTTCTATGACATGTGGGGAATCAAGCTCAGCTTCTCGACCCCTCTTACCCCTCAATCGAATGGCCAGACTAAATTGTCCAACAAGATAATCATGTAGACATTAAAGAAATGCCTCTAGAAAGATAAAGGCGTACGAGCTAATGAACTGCGAGGGGTCATTTGGTCTTATCGAACAACATCCCGCTCATCCATTGGCGAAACTTTTTTCTCCCTTACATACAGATCTGAGGTAGTTATCCCAGTCAAAGTATCAATCCTCTCAACAAGACTCCAATGGTTAGATGAAGAAGGAAACAGTTAGAACCTTTGCTGCAACCTGGACACAATCGATGAACTCCGTGAGCAAGCCAGCATACACAATGCCATCTACCAACAGTGAGCCACTCAACACTACAATTGTAATGTTAGAATAAGAACTTTCAAAGAAGGCGATTGGGTCCTCCGTAAAGTCTTTCAAAATACCAGGGAGATCAACTCTGGCAAACTCGACCCTACCTGGGAGGGTTCTTACAAGATCACAAAGGAAGTTGGAAAAAGCGCCTACAGACTCCAGTCCCTCGAAGGCAGAGACATCAACAATAGTTGGAATGCAATCCACCTCGAATGGTACTACTTTTAGTAGGATTTATCTCAGCTTCATTTTTTATTTCTTTTAAAAAAGGATGAGTGGGCTGGTCCACCTCCTTCACCTTCAGTCAGCCTGAGGGCTTGGATTTAATAAAAGTACTATTCAGGAAAAAGTTGCATTCACCTTTTGTTTACATCGACTTGGCCACACGACCATTTAATTCACCTTCAGTCGGCCTGAGGGCTTGGATTTAATAAAAGTACTATTTAGCAAAAGTTGCATTCACCTTTTGTTTACATCGACTTGGCCACACGACCATTCAATTCACCTTCAGTCGGCCTCATGTTCAATTAAAGAAATATTTAACTACAAAATTACTTTCACCTTCCAGCCACACGGCCATTGAATGAAAACTTTCACCTTCAAATGATTCATACTAACTTAGTCACCAGACCACAACATTCTAAGGCGTACACCTTCAGTTGGCTCATACCGACTCAGCATGCACGATCACCTTCAAATGACACTACCGACTTAACTACTTGGCTTTTACTCCATACAATAAAAACACAGTTATTCAGCTAAGACCGACTCAACAAGGCATACACTCGGTCAAACTACACCGACTCAACTGCAATGACTCATCTAAACAAGTTACATCTATAAGGCATTGTAGAGAAAGACGGTCAAACCTTCCACACATTTACTATCAATCAACTCAGTTATCCATAGAGAAGGAAGCAAAATGGAAACACATGCTGAATCATAAAAAGCCTCAAATAGTCAAGTATTAAGTACAAAAAGACACATACGCCAAGAACAAACAAAGGCAACTCAGGCCTCAAAATACAAAAAAGAAAAATAAATACAACTCTAAGGGGCATCATGCCCCATATTATTAGTAGGAGTCGTCTCATCCATCACTGATTAGGTCTGTATGTCACCTCACTTGGCAGTCGTCCCTCTAGCCTGGTCGCCAGCATCAGCTCCATCCCTCGACTCCATAGTCATCCACCCCAACTTACCAGTAAAATCCAAGATTTGGTCCTCAACCTACTCCTCCGTATGATCGTCTCGCCCAATGGCCTCCTCCTTCTTCATCTCACTCCAAAGTTGGATGTTCTTATCTGGATTCCAATGAGAAGTGTTTCTAGACTTGTAATCTAGCATCAACTCTCCTCTGGCTCTGATGATCGCATCATCAGCAATGGTGAGACATTGACCCCTCAACGACTGAATCTCTACATCCTTCTCGGCTAGCTCCTTCTTTAGTCGCTCCAACTTAGCTTCGACCTCCTGAACCCGTTGCTTGCTCTCCCACTCAACCTTTTGGGCCCCCACCTCTCTCATTCGTAGGTTGGTGTTGGACTTGAAGATTTCTTGTATCTTCTTCTTCTGTGCCATGGTGGACTTTCTGAGATGCAAACTTCTCGTGAAAGCCTGCACAAAATCACTCAATCGATGTTAAGTCACACAACAAATACAATCAAATAAAAGCCCAGTTCATACTTGGAAAGTGCGAGAAAATCCCAATCAGCAGCTACAGCGACCCCCATCTAACTTAGTCGACTCTCATCCGTAGGAAACAAGAACGAATAAGCCATTTTGCTCATAGAAGCCGCGTTAGAATATGTCGACGTAGAAGTGGGGACATTGAAAGTCAACATCTCACTCTCCTTGTCCAAGACTACCTCTTAGATGACCCAGCCTCAGTCACAATCGGCCGGTTCGGAGGAGTAACAACCACATCCTCCACTCTCATTTCTTCACTTGACGAAGAGTCATTCTTTCTCTTCTTGCGATGCCTCACAATGGACTCACTTGTACTTAGGATAGACAATTTTTTCATCAGTCTTTCTACATTAATAAATTCCTTAATAGTTAATGGGTTCAGGCGTGACTTACCAAACAAAATATGATTGTAATAGTGAATGAGTAGCACGTGCTAGGTTTGCTTCAACGAAAGGAAGAGGATACCTCATTGAATTGCCTCAACACCGACCTACAGGTTACTCGCCCTCAAATTGGCCTCCTCCAACACCACTCACCAATCTCTTTGTTCCTTCAGTATGGCTAGAACCTCTCTAGCCGTCTCTGCTTTGACTAGCTCGGTTATAATCAGGATCTACAAAGGAAAAACAAAATAAGACTTTAGTAATCAAAATACAAGTCAAGAATAAGTTTCTCACCGGTTGCTCACTAGGTATAGGAGATCTCTCCTTGGCCTCTCTCTCCAAAGACTAACTCGCCCCTTAAGAAGAAGAAACACTCATTCCAATTTTTGACACTCGACCATAGGTTGGTCACAAGGTGGATCTGGTCGTGCCTAAGGGTCACCGTGTATTTACCCTTATCCTTGTCTTGCTCCTTCAAAAAATATGAGTATAACAACTCATGCAACCCAAACATGACTTGGTTATACAAACAAAGAACCTCCAAAACCACCAGCAGCCTCCACCTGTTTGGCATGATTTGGGTTGGTGTGATCATAAAGTGGTTCAACACCTCCTAGACAAGATGGGGTATTGGGAGTCTCAGGCCGTCATAAAACCACTTCTTATAAACACTAACCCAGCCTTTTGCTTCCCAATTGACCCTCTCTATGACTTGGGTGTCTTTATTTCAACTAACTTAGGAATATGGTACATTGTCTTGATCCTAAACACACAGTTCTCCTTCAGCAAGGGTGGATAATCCACATTCAGTATCCTATTGTCGGGGCGACTTGGTTTGTCCTCGGAACCACCATTGGTAGAGAGCAAATCTTCAAAACCATCGGAATCATCCCCACTCATCTCTTGCCCATTAGAACTATCTTCACTGGAATTGGCACCACTCGGCTTGAGAACCGCTACGGTCAATCCCCTTGGAATGCCTACTAGTACGTCACCTCCCTCTGGCATCACAACCATTGTTGGGGCTCTCTCGTGCTCATTTTCACCCTCCATACCTGCCCCACTCGACTCGCCCGACTCTGACTACGACATCAGATTTTCAACAACTCCTTATTCCACTCGACCTTAACGATTGAGTGACTCTCCAAGGCTAAGATACTAAACCCTTAGTCAAGCACAATTCAACAACTCGGTTTGATCAAGATGACTGACTGATTATCTCTTCAAACTTACAAGCTTATTTAAGCTTCAAATCCACTCACTCGCCTAGGGCAATCGGGTGCCTAAGGCTCCAACCTATTGGCTTAAACTCTAACTATCAGATACACTTGACTCGGTCAGGGTGACCTAGTGATCATGTCTAAAACTTTCCAACTCACAATCTACTTCTCACTTCACTCGGTCTAGATGACCGAATGCATTAGTGACATGCTATTCGCAAGTGTACGAAATTGCACAAGTAGTAAAGCTCGAGTAAACGAATGTCGAATCCCAAGAGAACTAATTACCAAGTACCAAACTAGTCTATTTTATAACTATTTGATAAAAAAAAATTTTAAGAATGATTTAATGAAAAATAAAACAAACTAAAAACTAAACAAATGCAGAATTTTATCAATACTTTGATAAAAAGATCAATATGACTAAACCTAGGGCACATATTTTACACCAATTTAATCCTATGCATTGACAATTATTTCTAACCTAATTAAGCTTATTCTAAAGGCCAAACTCCCTAATATTTCACTAACTTTCTCTCGAACAATTAGTGAATTAACCCTTAAGCAACAACCCAAAATATCTCTAAAGTAGATTTAGAAGCTAAGAGATCATTAAGTTATATGGAATTTACCAGAGCCTCACAGATCGCAGTAACCTATCTCTAGCGTTCGTTCAATCTATGGTTTTATTACCTTAGACTAATTAGGTTTCATCTCTCAATCTCAACCCAACCCATGATACAATTCAACTCTTGGATCCATAAGAATTGAAAGCATTACACACAATAATAAAACTTAGAATTAATGCTCAATTAAAATTAACAACAATACAGTCAATACATATTCTTAAATTGGGCTACATCTTTAGCCCTAGAAAGGAAATTTAGTTCATAATTGTAGTAATAAAAACAACCATTGTATTAACAAACATGAGTTCAAGAAAGAAAAATAGAAAAAAACTTCTCTAATTGGTGAACGAAATCTACAAGAATTCTGATCTTCAAAATAGTAGCCGCTCTTTCTCCTTCTCTAATCTCCCTAAAAACTAATAAAAGACCCTTATTTAAAGTGCTACGATTTGAAGGTTAATTAGGAAAGAATTAAATTCCTTAAACCATTCAGATTCGGACTAAGAAAATAAAATAACCCAAACAGGCTCGTAATCCATCATTGTGGCAATAGTTCTTTCTATCCCAAGAGTCTGAATCTTCAGAATTTGGTAAAGTCATCAACACAAACTTTATATCTCTTGGAATAAGCTTTCCAACGCCACAAGAATCATAGAATTCCAATTTCTATAGCTCAAGTTATGATCAAAACATCGAATCATGCTCATCTTGAAGAATTTCCAAGTTTTAAGTCTTATCTTCAACGCATCATAACTTCCTCATTTCAATTCTGATTCTTACACCGTTTGCTCCTATTCATCAAAAATTCCATTGACAAACTTTCTTCTTCATTCAATTATCGTTTATAACCTGAAAATACCCAAAATAAACCCGTGATCCCATAAAAGATATTTATGAAGTAATTAACTCAAATTTCACAAATTAAACACATTTTTCCATGAATAATCCAATTGAATCACTAACAAAACATGTATTTTCAAGCTCTTATCACTTAGCCCCAACTTCTCTAATCTCCAGCCTTCACTCAATCACTTCACTCGACTCGGTCAAGAAGACCGAGACGAGCCGAACGAATGTACCCTATAACTCAGCTTCATCTTCTACCTTTCCAAAACCCAGGAACTTCGAAAATCAACCCAGCACACTTTGCACTCACCAAAACTCAAACAAACCACTCTGAATCTTTCTCGAAATCAAACACAAACTACAAGAAAACGATTCAAAATCGCAAAAATATTTTTCACCACAAACCAAAAATCAAAAACCCTTTTTCTATTCAAAACCTCTTTCAAAAATCCAAGAATACCGGCCTAGGAACTAACTATAATGCAATAATGAACTCAAAATCAGAAAAGAAGTCTTAGGAGAAATGGTTTGCTATGAAGAAACATCGGAAAAACCTTTGCAATGCTGAAAAATTCTCTCATACGAGCGAACTGTGAAGAAGAGCTCTTTAGAGTTTGAAATGAAAAAGATAAAATACCAAAAGACGCATCTGATTGGCATTTAATGCCTATCCCTTCAAACGGGACCACGTGGCAAACCCTCGTTTTGCCCTAGGAGACTCAACTTTTCAAATTCCTACTTAGAATGAGTTGGAATCATGACCTTACATGTGTCACCTTTTCATGCAAGCCTTGTACCCCGGAAGCATGACTGGTTGCACATACCTTAGTATTACCATTTGGCCTACCTAACCGGGTGAGTACTCCTCAATAAGTACTAACTATTCATCTCATTCTTATAACTTATATGATCAAACGCCTTCAAGACACTCCATATCCAATCACTCGGTCTGCTCGACCGAGTGGGTAAACTGTGAAGAAATTTGGCCTTCCCACACTTAAAAACACACTTGCTTCAAAAATTCAAGTAACTTACTTGGTATTGCGCATCGAGAGAAGGCCCTTTAAGGATTCCGCCATACCTCCCCACTCGGTTCAACGCACCAAGTGAATGCTACTCCAAAGAACTAGCTTCACAGCAAATCATTCGGTTTGATGTACCGAGTGAGTACATCTCTGAAGTTTATGCGTCCACCCATTTACTTGGTTCAGTGCACTGAGTAGGACACGTTTTCATAGGATTCTACATTCTCACTCGGTTCTATGCATCGAGTGAGACAACTCTCACAATTTCCACATTTTCTCACTCGATTTGATGCACCAAGTGAGGGCACCTTCATAGGATGTGCTTCACATCCTTTCACTTGGTTCGATGCACCAAGTGAGGATACCTTCACGGGTATTCACCTCATCCCCTTACTCAGTTTGATGCACTGAGTGAGGTCTCCATGGTTGATCACACTTTCTCACTTGGTTAGACCGAGTGAGGACACATTTGCAGTTCACATCTCGTACTCACCCACTCGATCTGGTACATCGAGTGTGCCACATACATGAGACAAGCTTTATTACTCGGTTCCATGGACTGAGAGGTGACACCTTCACATACCCAACTAGTCGGTCACGAAGGCCGACTAAGCACACCTTCACACATAATTAACTACTCTCTAAGCTAAGCACTCCTTAACTTAGAGAGTCAGGGGCAAACTGTTGGGGCAAAAAAATGTTCTCAGCCATAGTGGGCCCGAAAATGAAACACCTTTAATGAAGCTCAGAGCCATGACCCAATTTTGGTTGAGCCCACAATAGAATTCGCATAATGGGCTAGCCCATTACACCCACCAGGTTGCTTACAGATTGAGCCTAATCACTAAGGCCTTGATTCACTTAGGCCTCACCATTAGTTTATTTGGGCCTAAGCCCGCTGATCCAAGATCGCCTATAGGACCTAGGGTTTACTTGGACCCCAAGGCTATCTACTTCCTATTTTGGTATTATCCAGGTTCTCACAAAGAGATCCATCAATATCTTAATTTGTCTTAGATCCGAATCTTAGACTAAATAGGACTCCTTCTCCTACTAAGGCAAGTGAATTGAAGACTTTCCTGTTCACTAAACCTCAATCGGTATGGACTCATAGTTCTATTAGAATTCGGAGATCCCGCGATTGCTATATAAACAGAGGCCTGCCCTCTCACACTTCATTCAACATTACACCTTCAAACCCCCTGGTTCTCACCCTTGAGAGCTATACACCATCGTTGTAGTTCTAGTTTCCGACTAAACTTCCAGTAACCCTCTCTTTCCCTTACCCTCACTAAATTAGCGTCATTCAGTCTTGCTGACTTGAGCGTTGAAGTGCCTACGATAAACACCCCCTTAGTGTTTCTATTCGCTTCACGCTTGTTTCTTTGTGTATGTAGGTGTAGCGGATTGCTAGTGGTCTTAACCTCATAGGATCATATCCCCCATTCTGTAACCATAAATTTTACTGTCTACAATAATAATAATAAAAAAGTATATTGATATGATGCTTAACAACAATACAAGGGCTATTATTATTATGATTCAGCTTTAAGAGTTTACCTAAATATTATTGTTGCATTAGCCAATGTTATTATCATATGCAAAAGTGACACGAAACATGAATTTACAGCCAAATTATTACAAAGGTGGCGGCTCTCTCTATCTCAATTTTGAGGAAGTGGAGAAACTTTCGGCATGGCGTTGAATATTTGTTTGCTTGCTTTGATTTTGTCTAAATGGCTTTAAGTTGTTGGAGATTTACACATATGCTATCACTGACAAGGAAGAGTTTAGATCATCTCTCTTCAAATGTCAAATATCAAATGTCAAATTAATAAATAAAAATTTATCACTTTGATTATGTTCACAGTTTGAATCATAACAAGAGACTTAAGATTAGTAAATATTTGAAGACATTATAGTGTTGATATGATAATATTAATTATTGTGTCAACCTAATATCTTAGATCATCTTTCACTCACGTTCATATTTTTTTTTTCTTTTTTAAATAGAGAAATAGATAGAATAGAAAAGACTACTCATGAAATATGCATATATGATATAACTGTAATATTTAACATCAAAGATTTATCATAACACTGAAGGCAAAATGCATGATAACTAACTAAAAATGTTGACTTCTGTACTTGTTTTCTTACTAATTTTGCTGAGGAAATAAGTTTATAATTAATCGGCTCCAAAACGAAAATGTAAGAAAAACATAGAGAAGAAGAACTGATTGATAGAATTTCAATTAGCATAAATAAATAATTGGTATCCCAATGTATTAGATACAGAGCAACAAATCATGTTATATGAGAATCCATTAATTTTATCGAATACTAATGTGGGTTTTAACCAAAAACAAAAAGGCCTTGTTGACATTAGATATAATAATACATATATTTTTATCAATAATATTATGCTTTTCAAGTCTTTCTACGTGAGACGACCTTCATTAATGTAAGTGATGAATTGATATAATATTAATATAGTTTTAATGTAATTGAAAATTCTTCTAAAATGATCACATAATCACCAAAATTCTTAGATGAGCGAAGAAAACGAGTGAAAAGCACTAATGTAAAGATGAATGTAGAGCTCATCACTATCACCACCACCACCAAAATCCATCTTCCAAAACGTGTTCAAACCACTCATACAGACATGTGGAATTTCACGCCTTAAAAGACAACTTTTCATTTTTATTTATTTATTTAATTATTATGAGTTGAGTTTTCTCCCACTACATATAAAACGACAATGGAATTAGGTTTCAATTATCAAAATGGAAACCAGCTGCATGCACTTCACTTCTTCCTCCACTTCCACTTCATTTTCATGGGACACAAAATCTTCCTATCCATTTTACTCTTTATTATTCTTCAATACAGAAAGTCAACATCTCTCAAAACCACTTAACTATACTATACTACACTTTGTCAACCATCTAGTTTTGTCTTTCTACAGTCACCCTTCAACAAATATTATTGCATACAAACATTCTTAGGTAATGATAAATATTAAAAGATAAAATTTTATTTCAATAAAAAATCAATTAATTTTTTTATTATTTACTGACATTCTCTAATTATTCACCATACAATTTTTTTAAAAAGTACAAATATACATCATTTTAGAAAATGTTATTCTACCGACGTCAATTTTTGACGGGAAATATTGCCGTTGGCGTTACCATTACTATCGACCCTAGTACCGGAGGAAAATATGCTAATGCCCACGCATATAGGACATGTGTCAGGATTCATGGTCAAAATATTGATTATACTTGAATGTGGAGAAAGAAAGCACTAATTATATCAAGGAAATAGGACATGGCTCAAATTAGAATAGTTTTTAATTTTTATTTTTTTAATATGTTTTCGGTTCAGTCACTGGATCCCAATAGCAAGATAGTGGATGTAAGTTTATTATTTCTACAATATTCTTTTCTCCCCCCTAAACATATAGAAATAGTCAGTTTCGTACTGTTGTTTAGACAAGTAGGCTCTGCCAATTCGTGGATATTCTAGACCATTCGTTTAATGAATTACTCAAATTAATATTGTTTTTTAAACAATGTTGGATTTCTCCTTCTAACTAACCCAGAAGTTTAAACTAGTTTTGAAGTCTAAATAATAAATTTAAATGAAGATGTGGAATTCTTGTAATTAATCAACGAATTTAATCGAAAAGCTTGAGTAACATTTAAGGTTCCAATGTTAAAGTTTTAAGGCTTAGCACTGATCTTGTAACTGCAGGTGTTTGATTAATTAAAAGATTTAGCTAATTAACATAGAATCGACAATCAATAATGGAAGACTTAGTTCTTACGTGTCTTAATTCCCACATGCAATTGACATGCATTAGCTCAAGATTGTCATGTTAATTAATAAATGGATTAGGTGGAGGAACCTTCAGACCCACTATCTCCTCCTTTCTGATCTTTAATTTCCACAGTGATCGAATTGCTTTCAAAGCAAACTTTCACTCCATCATTCGCATTTGTATATATATATATATATATTTACACATTGTCTTTCCCTCTGTACATCAACTAGTTTTCTGTATATCCATTTTCAGCCATTCATTCTTTCGTTATTCTATCATATATATTAATTTCTATATGCTGTTGAAGTCTCCTCCAAGTTTATTAAAAATGGTGATGGCTAATTTAATTGGTGTATTGTTAATAATAGAGGTGATAGTAAGTGGTTTTCCATTTGGAGCCGATGGGCTAAGCATGGGTTACTACATAATGAATTGCCCATTAGCTGAACCAATCGTCAGACATACTGTTACAAGAGCTCTTGATGCTGATCCTACTCTCGCAGCAGCCCTCGTCAGAATGCATTTCCATGATTGTTTCATAGAGGTTTAATCAATTCTTAATTATATAGGTTTATTTATGAAAACTTATGTATATGTATATATCTTTTTAATATATAATGTTTTGTGATGAATTAGGGATGTGATGGGTCAGTCCTTCTTGATTCAACAAACGATAACACAGCAGAGAAAGACTCCCCTGCCAATTTAAGCCTACGAGGTTATGAAGTTATTGATGATGCTAAGGAGGAGCTTGAAAATCAATGTCCTGGTGTTGTCTCCTGCGCTGATATTGTTGCAATGGCTGCTAGAGATGCTGTCTTCTGGGTAAGAAAATTAAGTTTTCTGTGTTATTTAGCAATGCTTTTCTGTCTAGATACAACTCGGAGATCGTCCCTCGCGTAACTAATTAATGAATATAGGTTATGTTTTTTTTTTTTTTGTTTTTTTTGTTTTTTTTGTTTTTAAATATTAACTATAAGAACAATTCTACAATGCATCTGGTTTACCTACAACCTTCCAATAATAGAGCAAGTTTCATACACAAATTGACGTGACACACCTTCATTGGATGGTTATAAGTGCATCATATGCACAAACGAATTATTCCCATTATAATGATATTTAATACAAAGAGCTTTTCTCGACCCCCCTAAGGTTTAATCAAATGACAAAATCCCCTTGAGATTTTAGAAATAACAAAATTTTCATTGCCATAGTGAACTGTTAGCATATCGTTAGAATTCATAGTATGATGGGTTAATAAATATTTACCTAATTGCCTCTCTTCGGTTTATTTTACCATAGAAGATTAACAATAAGGGGATTTTTGCTATTTTTATAACTATAGGGGGATTTTGTTATTTAAGTACACTTAAGGGGGATTATTGTTATCAGAAAGCTTTTATAGTAAATATCTTTGTAACAGAGACTTGACTATAATTAGGGTATATATCCTTCTTGTGTTATAGAAGTATCGAAGAGCTCTGTTGCAGTGTAATGATAAAAAAAATATATATGCACAAAATGGTAACAGGCTGGAGGCCCAGTGTATGATATACCAAATGGAAGAAAGGACGGAAGAAGATCAAAGATAGAAGACACAATCAATCTTCCTTCTCCAGGCTTCAATACCTCTCAGCTTATCAAAATGTTTGGGCAGCATGGTTTCTCTGTCAAAGATATGGTTGCTTTGTCTGGTAAGTAATCAAACTATATTAATGCACTCTTTTAGTGACAATCTATTGTGTCTTATAATTATTGGCCTAATTAATTACTTCTAGAGCACTTAGCTGTATATAACCAACTAAAATTTCTTTAATAAATTGTGTGAGCTAGCTGGCTGGAAGCTTCTTATAAAATAACATCATTTTGGTATTTTTCAACTTTTTCCATATTTCTAGACAATTAAATATCATATTTTTATAATATACCAAGATTAAGGTCGGTGGATGTATAACTTTACAATTTAGATATGAAAATCTATTTGGATTTGTGATACAATAACGACCGCCCACCAAAATGGCTTAAACTAATAAATTAAGGGGATTTCTCAAGAATAATTAATTTTTAATTTTCCAAATATTTTTTGCAGGGGCACATACACTTGGAGTGGCAAGGTGTTCATCATTCAAAAATAGATTGAATAATGTTGATCCAACTTTAGGTTCTGAGTTTGCAAAGACATTATCAAAGACATGCAGTGGTGGTGACAACGCAGAGCAACCTTTTGATGCCACCAGAAATACTTTCGATAATTTTTACTTCAATGCATTACAGAGGAAATCCGGGGTGCTTTTTTCAGACCAAACATTATATACAGATGCGAGAACTAGAGGCATTGTTAATGATTATGCCAGGAACCAAGCTATGTTTTTCTTAAATTTTCAGCAGGCTATGGGCAAAATGAGCTTGCTTGATGTTAAGGAAGGAGCTCAAGGAGAAATAAGATCAAATTGTCGCAAAATTAACTGATAATTTAGTTGGTTAGCGAGAGAAAATTGTGTTAAAATATTTAATTGCATGTATTAACAACATTAAAGTATATGTAATATCTTTTTTGTTCTATTGTACGTTGAATAAACAAATTTGAGAGTATTCTGTCTTAGACTATGATTTAAGCGAATGTAATACCTTTTTAGATTTGTAGGGCATGTTTTATGCGCTGCCGCGCTCTATAGTATAAGTATTGTTATGTATAGTTTTGTGTTTTATTGTATAATATTATAACAAAAATAAGGGTGTTTTTGGTGCACTTTGTATTGTACTGTATTAAATTATATTTATTTTTAATTAAATTCTATTAATAATATTTATCTAAATAAATTTACAATGATTTTATTAAAAAAAAATAATAATTTCTTTAATTATGTTGATGCTTGATTTTGACATCAACGACCTCGCACATGTAAAGTGTTAAGCAAGTCTTAGAAATTACACGTGAACAATAGTATGCAAAGACTTAACAAATAAATGAGACAGTGAGAATTTTTATAGTGGTCGGATGCTTAAAGCGATTCCTATGTCTACTGTTATCTTTTTATATAAGTATTCTTGGTTATTAGCTAAGTTACAAGAGGTCACGAATAGCGAACAAAATTATAAGAGCTTGGTATTCAGAGTGAATTTTAAGCCAATCTCTTTTCCTTAGGTTGTCTTTGCTATTTCTTTTATGAAAATCAGAGATCCTGATTTTGCAAGGAGGAGTTCTCTATTTATAGTCGCTGAGTTCAAGGTAATGATTATATGTCTGCAAGTGGGTAGGAGCCATGCAAGTCCTTCCTTGCGTTCCATTGGTTGATAACTTAAGAAATATCCTTAAATTATATGGGGTTTGGACAGGTGTGTGGACCTCATTCATTCACAGACAAAACCTGAGCCTGCTAGGTTGGTGACAGCCGTATTCTCTTTGTCTTGGGGTGACGTGGCAGATCTTGGACGGTGCAAAGCCTTCTTGAATTCTGATTAGTGCGCATTGATATAAGCTTATGCCAGTCCTAATTTTTTAGGCATAGCAGAAGAACTTCTTGAGATTCAAGGAATTAGATCTTGAGAACTTCATGATTATGCCTCGACCTGACTTGTCTTCAGAAATGCTTGCTTGAACTGAAAGCTGAGAGTAGTCACATCGTTGCAGACCACCTGAAGTAGACTGCTTGATCTGACTAGCAAACTGAGTGTAGGTCGTGACCTATATTTTGAAAGTAACGCAAGCGACCCTGACGTGATCGTTTACAGATCTGAGCTTGATCTTGTCTTGTGCTATCGAGATGTGTTTTGAACTCCAATTGTCATTCACGACCTGAAAACACTTAGAATATTTCGCTATTGAAAATTATGAATCATCTTGTTTAGTGTTCGAGTCTGACATGTTGAATAAATGCCTTTTTTGGAACGACCTCTTCATATGTTATTTATTGCACTTGACAGCTGGCTCGGTTAATAAAATAAACTTTATCTGACAAACGTGTCTTTGCGCGCAATAAGTGTTAGCCATGAGCATTAAATGTGAGCCATGCTGAAATGATATTCCCTTTTGGTGCAATAAATGCGGTTGAAGGCGCATTAAATGCGGAAGAGAAAATTAAGTCGACGATTCAATTTCTCGATAAAGGATAATGTCGGTTGGTTTCTACGAGGCATGGGGGTTACTCTTCCCATGGATCGATGACATGTGATCGCGATCTACGGCTAAGAGTGAAGTCCTGCCCAAACGTCGCTGATAAGAGTGTAATTTATATATTTTTATTCCTTCCATATTATGTTTTTTGTTATGTTTTATGCCTAGTTGAGTTGATTAGAGTTTATTTTGTAAGTTTGGCATATTTGGATAGACTTTATGAAATAATTGAGAAAAGATTAAAAAATTCTAGAGTTTTTGTTATTCTGACCAGTACTGCGTTTTTCAGGTTTTTCATGGAATCAAATTTCTCGATTGCAAAAGGGTTCTTCAGGAAAAGTAAAGTAGACGAATCAAGCATTATAGGAAGGTATTATGGATGAGAATCCGAGTTCGTTTGGGCCCTCATTAGTTGTTTCAAAACCGGACCTGGAATCCTATTCGCGGAAGGATTTCCTGGCTGAGTATTGAGTCTTCGAATGGGCCTAACTGGAGTTCAGATATCGAAAGAAGGTGATTCAAAAGCCCAAATTCATCTACACATCCAGGACTACAACTTTTATGAAGTGACCAAGCCCAGAAGAGTTCTTTTACATTGCGAGAATCCTGGTGTATGCTGGATTACGAATTATGTTTTCCATAACTGATAAGATTTTGACAGTTTTGGAAGTCTATCGTTTAGGAAAGATCTAGTAAAGTAATTTCCGTTTTTCCTGGGGAAGAAAGAAGAAAAAAAATATGTTATTTATTTATGAGTTGTTCGGTTAAAAGAGGGGAGACGAAGGCAGTGAAGTTTTTCTTAGTTATTTTTACCTTCTACGTCAATATGTGTGGCTGATCTTTCTTCTTCAGCTCAAGGGGATTTTGAAGCCTGAATTCATGTCATTGGTGTAACTTAACTTCAGTAACATTGTTCTTAATATTGTTCTTATTGGAATTGTTTATGTTATTCTGTTTTAATTGTTTATGATTTTTGTTTTGATGATTTAGTAATGGCCTGCTAGATTGTTTAATCGGAATTTCATCTGTTAGAATTAGGAATTGTGATAAGTAATTGTCCTCTTTCTATTCAATGAGTAACACATGATGATAGATGATTACGGAAAAGTTCTCAATCTGTCACCTTGAATAACATAACCTAAGTTAAATAATCCGATCTTACGTGATTGTTGCTTGGATTGATCTATTTTCCTAATTCTTAAGGCTGCCATTGAATTAAACTTAGAGAGCTTATTCTAGGTTGTTCAAAGGTTAGGATCTAATTGAAGAGCTTATTTCAGTAGTGACAATTAAGGGAAAATTCGGATAACAGAGCCTGTTGTTTCCTAGAGTCAATAATTCCATAATAACGAGATAGAATAATGTTACTGTTAGTTCATATCCAATGCATGTTTAGGTGGATCTTGAACCGAGAACTGGTTGTTTTTAATCTGATATTTTCTACCATTGGAGATTTATTCGTTTCACTTTAGATTGCATTGTCTACAACCCCTTTCATTATTTTGTTGTCATATTTACTGTTTAGGATTTTATTTTATTTTTCTGTTGTTTTCGTTGTGGTTATTGGTTAGAACATAGGATTTAATCAAATTATTCCCTGTGGGATCGACCCTTGCTCACCCTATATGCAATTTAGTAGTTAGGTTATTAATTTGGATCATTCGGCACGCTACCAGTCGCTTATAAAAGAAGCTAAGCGACGTCTTCCACTCTATAAAACCCTAACTTTGCCCTAAGTTTCCAAAAAACTCAAAATTTTCAGAGAGAAAAACAGCGTTTTCCAACTCAAAAAATTTGTTCTTCTTCTTCCAGTTCATGCAAACCCAACATTACAATAGAGCACCCATCCCAAGCAGCTAAGAGGTAAAGAAATTTCTTCATTTTTCTCTTTATTCCAATCCTACAAAGGCTTATCTTATCTTCTATAGTCATGGTGGTTATGGGTGTCTGGTAGGCTTAGGTAGAGAGCATTTCTGGGTAGTGTTCGAAAGAAACACTTGAAGGTACAAAACTTAGGGTAAAGAGCCCTAGAGGATTATTTTTAAGAGCTTTTAGGGTTTAGAAGCTTTGACGGCTATGGAAGAAAAACCAAGGTTCTTTTATTCCTCTGAGTCATCGTATAAAGTAGATTATGCAACGTTTGAGTCTCCCCTGAACGTCGTACCTTTACAGACTCTAAGGGCTATGGAGCCTTCAAACGAGAACAGCCGTTGTAGAAAGCTCGCACTCGCCGGGTACTTCTATAGGTCCCGGAAAGGTGATAAGGTCCATTGGCACAGTAAACAAAATCAAAGATGCATTAGAGCAGTATGCGATCGACGTGGAAGTGTTCCAAAAGAGGTTGTATATTGCCTAAGAGCCTCTCGAGGGAATGGTTGCGATCTCGAAAGCCATCTTTAAGTGAGAAGTGAGGATACGCTTCCACCCTTACATTAAGTCGATTCTCGACCACTTCCAGGTTGCACCATTCCAACTAACTCCAAATGCATATATGATAGCTATTGCTATGTATATATCATTTTCCGAGCATGACCTCGGGGAGCCAACGACGCTAGAGCTTGCTTGCGCCTATATATTGAAGAAAAGTAAAAATAAGGATTTTCACTACCTCTCCAAATGATCAACGATTAAGGGAGAAATATTTGGCTATCCCAATAATGTGGGAGCTTACAAGACCAAATATTTTTTCTTTAGGTAAAACCGTGTTTGTAAATTTCAAAAACCAAGTAGGTTTTTCCCCTTTAATCTTCAGGTCATTCATCCTTTACACTTAATTCTTTTTCAGATTATAAGCTAACAAACTCTTTTCTTTGCAGAAAACAAAATGACCAACATGGAGCTATTCACTGATCGTAGTCGCATCCAAGCATTTGGTTGACTTCCCAAACAAGGTTGTGATGCAAAGCTGCTTACGATGATCGAGAATCTTCGGAAGTACAAATTCTTTCCATTTGAAGCATACTTAGACGGTTCAGCTTGTAAGTTTTCTTAAACAGAAAAAACTCAAGTCTTTTACACATATAGGCTTTTCTTGCTGATGTGTTCGTGTGCCATGTAACAGCTATACAATCGCAGAAAACAAAGCGATCTGGGGAATCACTTTTCGAGGTTGACCAGACTCGTAACCTAGACTAGCCTCAAGCGATGTCCTTGTAATGGGGACACAAGTTAGTGCCGAAAGGCAACCAATTGTGGAGCACCGTATAGAAGCTCCCTAGCTTGGTACTACTCGCCCGATGAAGAAGAAAACCATGGCCTCGAGGAAAAGGAAAATTAACAATAAAGATCAAAGCATCTAAGTCTAAGTTAGATGACTTCAGAATATTGCCAGGTGGGCTACAACTTACTCAGCTTCCTACCTCGAAGGTCACTTCAAAGGGTACCCTAGGAACTTTGCAAGGGAACGAAGGTGCGGCCACTCAAGGAGAAATTGGCGAAGAACAAACCGAAGAGGTCCCCACCACAGAAGGGAAAAATCAATCCATACTGGACCTTCTAGGGCAGATGCTAGACCATCTAAGGCCGATGGTCTTCACCCACTTGGAGTGCCAACTAGCATCGACCTTCGAGAGGTATGTAGCCTCCCGACCTTTCGACTTGGTGGCCACTGCGCTCCAGATGCAAAGCCAGGTAAAGCAAACCTTTCTCTTTGTGAACTCTTTTACATAGGTCGGGTTCTCTAGTTTTTAAAAAAAAACTAACTTTTTACCCCTTTCTTCTACAGTCTTTGCTTGCCTTGAACGTTGCTCATAACAAGATGAAGATAAACTCCTTTGGGAAACTTCATGAAATGAAGGAGGAGGTTACCAAATTGAAGCAATCCCTTGCGACCTCAAATGAAGCCACAAGCAATGCTCAGGTTCAAGCGAGCACATATCTAGCAGAAAGAGACTCTACTCGATGATCAATAGAGTTCTAGAAGCACGAGCTTCAAAAGAAGGACGACCATACCAAAGAGCTCCAGATGACAATAGCAAAGCTCACCGAAGATCTAAATTAAAGAGAGAAGGAGCTGTAAGAGAGCATAGATCGTGAGAATGTGATAGAAAAGACCCAAACTGAGTTATGGGAAAACACAGAAAAGAGAATAAAGGTGAAAGACAAAAAGCTCAAGATGGCTCAAGGGTGGATCACTTCGTTAACAAAGCAGATGAAGCAATTGAACAATGAGGTGGAAAGAAAAGCTGGTCATTGGGCATTACAAGTTATTCATAGCTTGCGACCGAACAACCCAAACTTAGACATTTCTAACCTCCTTGAAGAGTATCAAATAATGGTCGCATCAATGCAATCTGTTGAAGAACAAGAAGACCAGGAATCTGCCCCAGAGAAGGATCAACAAGAAATAGAAATCCCTGAAGATCAAGTAACCGACCCTGAGGTCATAGTAACCAAAGTTAGGGATCCTGAGATTCAAGACAAATGATCGACCTCTTTTTTGCCTGTTCTCAAAGAGTGTTTTTTGTTTCTTTTCACTTTCTTTGTTCGTCATTAGCCCATTTATGATAAGATCTTCCACTACTCTTTCCTTGGTATTCGTCCCTCCGACTAGGAGCATTACTCGTTTGGTCGTGGTGATTTAAAGCTGCCACTGGGTTTTCTATCTATAGATATTTCTCTGTTAGATTGTAGAAACGAGTGAGGGAAATATCGTAATCAGTCTGTAGTTTCTTCCACAGGTCGGTTTGCAGGCAAACTGTAGCAATTATCAGAGTTTGAACTGAATCCTCAGAGATATTAGCCACCTTGTTCAGTTCTTTATGGAACTTGTCAATATAGGACTGAAGAGACTCATTCTTCTCTTGTCGTATGTTGCTAAGATAGCTTAACAACATTGAGAACTTCCGATTGGCTTGGAAGTGTCTAAAAAATAATGAGCTCATCTGCCGCCACGTGTTGATAGACCCTAATGGAAGCGATCTGAACCAACATTTAACATGGGCAGTCAAAGTCACTGCTAAGTAGTGGCACTTCGCCAAGTTTGAAACTTGGTGAAGCTCTATGAGGCTGTTAAACTCATAGAGATGATCCTAAGGATAAAAATTTCCATCGAATGCCCTCATGTCGGGCATTTTGAATCTCGACGGGAGAGCAGCAGTCAAAACTGCTGGAGAAAAGGGAGACACCTCAGTAACCTGCCCCTGCTTATTTTGTTAAGCTCTAAGCTGATCCAAAGCTCGTTGTAACTCCTCTATTTGAGGAAAGACTGCAGGTCGATACTTTCTCTGCCTTGGCTGGAGCCTTCAGCATGCCTTGACACATGCTAGTTGGAGCCTTGTGAAGGCACTGAATGGCTTGGGGAGTTTTCCCTACCTCTGCGGTGGTCAGAACCTACTCACAGATGGTGAGTGCTTCCCTCGTGGTGATGGTTGGAACCATCGTACCAGCGATAGTGGGGATCTCCTTGTCGAAAACTCTTGTGAGGTTGCCCTTGCGATGTGGCTTGGGATGGCTCTTGATGCAACATATTTCCAAGTCGCTGATGCACGAGTTTTTTCCCTTTCTCGTGACCAGTATTCACTTGCCCCTTCGAGCCTTTCTACCTTTTCTCAGCCACTTGCTTCCCTTTATCTTTACGTGCTGTAGTGCGCGTGGTATGAGCTTTTGCTCGTTTCAATGCTTTAGCGCAACTTACAGGCGTTTTTGGGGGTGGTATCGCCTTGTCAGATTTTGGCGGAACGACCTAATCCAAACGATCTAGCCTTTGGCTCATCATTTGAAGGGTGTTGTCAAACTTTTCCAGGTAGCTGATCATAGCAGGGTCTACTTGGGAAGTCAAGGGGATGTTCTTCGTAGTGCTTTGGGGAGGTGGAGCTACTTTGAGAGGAGTAGTCTCCTGATTGCGGGGGGTCTCCTTGTTGTTGGTGCTAGCATGCTCGGTTTCAAGACCATGAGCCATGAGTATTGCAAGTAGAATTGATTGATCAGTTGAGAATACCAGACAAAGAGCTGATGTGAAATCTGGCCCTCCTTCTAGCGCCAAACTATTGATGTTTGATTTTGACACCAATGACCTCGCACGTGCAAAGTGCTAAACAGGTTTTAGAAATTACACATGAGCAGTAGTATGCAAAAGACTTAATGCCTAAAGCGATTCCTACATCTATTGTTATCTTTTTATGTAAGTGTTCTTGGTTATTAGCCAAGTTACAAGGGGTCGCGAATAGTGAAAAGAATTATAAGAGCTTGGTATTCATAGTGAATATTAATCTAGTCTCTTTCCCATAGGTTGTCTTTGCTATTTCTTTTATGAAAATCAGAGATCCCGATTTTGCGAGGGGGAGTCCTCTATTTATAGCCATTGAGTTCAAGGTAACGATTACATGTCTGCAAGTGGGTAGGTGCCGTGCAAGTCCTTCCTTGTGTCTCATTGGTTGATAAGTTAAGAAATATCCTTGAATTATATGGGGCTTGGACAGGTGTGTGGACCTCATTCATTCACAGATAAAACCTGAGCCTGCTGGATTGGTGACAGCTATATTCTCTCTGTCTTGGGGCAACGTGGCAGATTCTAGATGGCGCAAAACCTTCCCGAACTCTGATTGGTGCTCGCTGATGTAAGTTTATGTCAACCTTGATTTTTTAAGCATAACAAATAATAGCTTGTAAGCAAAATGAGAAAATATATAGATATTCCTATGTAATTATCATCTATCTTATATAGCAATAATAATAATAATTATTATTATTCATATATAAAAAAATAATTTGTAAATAAATTATTTCAATATCTATGAATGATGGATAAAAAGATAGCAACAAACCAGCGGTCAACATAAATTAAAATGGTGGAAGAAACCTTGTTGGCTGAACCATGCACAAAGTTTTATTAAACGGTTAATTTACGATACTCCCTGCTTTTAACATAAGACAACGAAAGCGGCCGTTACTGAGGCCGGGAGGGAAATTTAACATTTCCCCAATCACAGTTCTTCCGGTTTGCAAATCAGAAATAACTTTTTGGAGGATTATGAATTTAAATATACATACAAAATTATAATATATAATAAAATGTGAATGTATATATAATTATCAAATTACTAAATATTAATTTATTTTTTTAAATTCCACCCAGAGCCGGGGGAGCCACCCCTTTGCCAAAAAGAAAACGAAAGGAAGTGCCTTATGGCCAAAATAAGAACATAAAGAGTGCGTAGTACCACTTTATGCATGTTAACTCTGTCCGAATTATTTCTTAGAGTTTACCCCATTTACTTTCACTGGCCAGAGACCATGCAGAACGAAGACTGCTGGATATTATCACAGTTGGTTACAGAGCAAAAGCCTGGCGGCCATGTTTGGACTAGCCAGAAGTGGTCAAAATCGAATTGGGCTGTAGTAGATTCAAGGCAAGAAATAAGTAAAATAAGAAAAAATCATGAAGTAAATGGCTGAAATCTGTAAACTTAATTGATCCATAAAGCACACCTTAATTGCATAGAATCAAATCAAAATTGTAGAAACCCTAAATTTGATATGAAACCTAATTTGATATTGTAACTTTAATTATGCAATATATAAACAGTAAATTACATATACATATCAATCAATTGCATACTCTTATATTTACATCAACAAATCAATTCATTTTATACCCTAATTGTGCATAAACATAAATCCCAAGAACTTGAACTTAATGATTTTCACAATAAAAATGTAATAGGATAATTACTACATACATTGATCCCTGAATATTTTTGAACTTGTCTTGATTTGCACTTAAATCTCCTTGAAACATATGTTTCTCTCCCTTAATTCCTTTAATGAAGACCGTGGTTCTTAATGGAATAGAAAACTGTAATCTGTTGTGTATATAAAAGTGAGAGAGGACCCGTTTCTAGTCATAGAATTTAATTGCAATACACCTTCCATCAAGTCTCTCCCTCAAAAGACCATATTGCCTTGACATTTTATTATTATTCAACCAATACCCATATTATATAACATATATATAATTATAATATTATACTTATATGTTTAATGTTTTTGGATCATATTATAAGAATATATAAATAAAGTAATGCTACAGTCATCGAAGTAGTGTATCGAATTTATGCACCGAATGACGTGATAAAATACTAACCGTTGATTAATATTAAGTTAAAATTAATCAATGGTTAGGATTTTGCTACATCAGTCGGTGTATAAATCCGGTGTACTACCGTCGGTGGCTGTATTATTTTCCATATAAATATATTATGACAAAATCTTCATTTTATCAATGTAGGAGGATTAAAAATGAAAGTGTTTGCACCTATATTTATAATCGCACAAAAGCCAAATGATTTTCATTGGATGAGATCATACATCATGATTATAATAAATCATTAACAAACAATGTAAAATAGAGTAAGATAATGACATTTTTTTTTTCTCTTTGATTTTCTCAAGGATTTGCAATGCTAGGCTGCTATACATTAGAAAAGGAAAAGTTTTCTTTGTAAATAATTTGTCTCATCTGACCGTCTACCCTTTATATATAAAATATAAAAATTAAGAAAGACAAGAGGAGTTGAAGTCCCTACAGCACTCCTCCTTGACCATGCCCCTTTGTTATCTGTTCCATACTTTGCTGTCTGTTGTAGTTTCCAATCCTCTCTGCCTTCTCCAATATTTGTTATGCTTCTAAATGCACTATTTAGATTAGTAATTTATATCTAAAATTATAATGACTTCTAATTGATATATATAATTCATTATTATAATTTTTTTTTTTTTTACACCGACGTAGAGCCCATTAACATACTCAAAGATTTAAAGAAGATTCAAAGAAGATTAAGAAAGGAAAACTACGGTTCCATATATTAAGACTAACCCAAAAAGAAGAGAGTAAAGTCACATATATATACAACTAAGTAGAAGTACTAAACTACCCTTAAGAATAAGAAAAAAGTACATATAATCCTAACATCCCCCCTCACGATGCGACAAGAAGAAGCATCGAAAGTTTGTCAACCAAAAAACGAAAGTGAGAAATAGGGTGTAACTTTCTAAACAAGTCTGCAATCTACATAGAAGAAGAAACAAAAGGCAATGTAATAGTGCCATGTTGAAGATGATGACGGGTGAGGTGACAATCAATCTCAATGTGCTTGTCTGCTCATGAAAAACTAAGTTGTGAGCAATTTGAATAACACTGTTGTTATCGCATTACATAGGAGTAGGATGAGAAAGAGAAATGCACATATCAGGAAGTAACCAACATAACCAAACTATCTTAGTGGTAGTAGATGCCATAGCATGATACTCAGCTTCTGTGGAGGATCTAGAAATGATTGGTTGTTTTTTGCTCTTCTAAGAAATAAGAGAATCGCCCAAGAAGATACAGTTAGGGGTGTTCAAAACTGGTTAACTGATTTTGTGAGCTGAACCAGTTTGTCGGTTCGACTATTTTCCTGAATCGAACCAAAACCAAACCAGTTAAGGGGAAAGTTGGTTAATCGGTTTTGAACCGGTTTTCCCTTTAACCTTTTTTTTATTTTGATTTTTCCCTAATTTAAATTGTAAAAGTGCAGAATTGTTATATTCTTTTTTGCAATCCAATAACTTAAACATTCATACATATCCATTGATCACAACAAACAATACATTAAAAATTAATACAAATAAAAGTCCATAATGAAACTACTACAATAAAACAACAAAATAAGTCACAATGGAAATGAAAATAGAAATATTCAACACAAAAAAAGCACGCCGCAAGTGCAACCAACTACAACTCTACAAGTCTACAACAATCAACACAACTACATAAGTCCATAAGAACCAACCAACCAACCACAACTCCATTAGTGGAAAGTGGAAACCAACATTAAGTCAATACCAGTAGCTCTCCCAATTTTTGCCCAAATAAAAATTAAATGTTAGAAGTTGATAAAAATTGAATAATATTTTTTTCATTGCCTACAATAACAAAACAGTTAAAGAAATCATACCTCAATTAAATGTCGCAAAAACTTCAATCATCCAGATGAACACGAGTAGTATTTTCCATTGCCAAAGATACAAATTCTACAAAAAGTAGGTTATATAAATAATGGTTAAATTCAAAATACAGTCACCAAATCCAACAAAGACAACATAATACTTAATAATTGAAACTAAAGCAAAAACTTTACCTAACTGAAGCTGTGATATCTCATCTAAGCTCTCCTCAGTCATGAATGGTTCACGCGTAGCCCGAATCAAATCTTGTGTACAAATAAGATCCTTCATCGTCTTAGGAGTAAGGGAGCTACGAAATGGATCTAATACACGAGCCCTAGTGCTAAACACTAACTCAGATGCAACAGTAGAAACCGGCATAACCAATACATCTCGTGCTATTGAAGAGAGAACTAAATATCTATTTGAATTTACCTTCCACCAACTCAAGATATCAAGCATCTTGTCCTTGTGACACTACTCACATTCATCCCCTAAATATTTATCCATCTCAGATTTGGTCACCAAAACTTGTTGTCCAACTCTTGCCTCATCGTACCTAAAATACATTAATTCTTTAGGATCAACATTTACATCATCAACATCAATCTGACTTGCAAGTTGAGATTGTTGACTAGATTGCCCATCAGGAGAAGCATAAATGAGCTTGCATTGGTCAAATAAAGAGTACAAAGTTGTATGCACTTTTGTCTTCAAAAGTTCAACATTAACATCATCATAGGAATTAGTAATAACCTAATTCACATATTCTACCTTGAATCTAGGATCCAACACCACTGCAGTGAATAACATTAAGTTGATGTTATCAATATTTGACCAATATTTATCATGTTTTTTCTTCATTTTCCTAGCCATAGTACTTAGGCCAACATCATTACTTCTACACCATGTTGAAATCTTCATTCCAATGCCATATATCTCACGCATGTATGCATTATCGGTAACAAAAAGTGAGCCCAACATACGTAGAGTAGCATCATAAAAAACTTTAAGAAAAGGTAACAAGTAATGGGCATACTCCTAATCACTGGGCATAGGCAAACCCTTTGACTTTTCCCCTCTAGTAAGTTCATCGTTATACTTAATGTCTTGGAGCCACATCCAACATTAAATACATAGAATTCGACCTTGTTCTTACACCAAGAACCAAAAGATTTTTTTGTTCAATCTTTTCTTGCTCTACACACTCTTTAAACCTTTGTAACCTTTTGGAGAAAACCTCACATACCTTATTGCAAAGCAAATTCTAAAAATGGAGTCATCCATGTCTTTTAACCATTTTTTTACAGTGAGACTCAATATATGTGCACAACATCTCATGTGCAAAAAATCACCATTTAAGACATTCTTTCCAACTTTCTAACCGATTCTGGAGATATCTTATTCCAACATCATTAGACCTTGCATGGTCCACGGTAACGATAAAAATCTTAAAAATACCCTAATCAAGCAAACACCTCTCAATTGCCTTGCCAATCAGTAAACCTTTGTGAGTAATAATTGGACAAAAGTTTAAGATCTTTTGTAGTTTCCGATCATCATCAATGAAGTGAGCTATTAGACACATATAGTTATGGTTCTGGCAAGACGTCCATGTATTCGTGGTAAGACTCACTCTCTGACTAAACTTACTAAAAAAGGTCTTCAACTTCTGTCTCTCCTCAACATAAATATTAAAACAATTAATTTCTAGCCACAATAATACGAGGGGGAACTTGAAATAAAGGTTGTGCCTCTCTCATCATTTCGTGGAACCCCTCATGCTCTATATACCTAAAGGGCAACTCATTAATAATGATCATTCTAGCTACAACCTGTCTAACCCTGTCTAGATTAAATTTCCAAGCTGTAAGTGAAAATTGTGTGGAGGTGGCAGTAGTACCGCTTGATTGGTCATGTGATTGTGACTATTGAAAAACTAAGATCCTTTGTTTCTTATCCATCAAATTCAAATGGTACTTTTTACATTGACTTAAGTGATTTCGTAGACAACTAGTACTAGTTTTACTTGGACATCCAAGCACATTCCCACAATAATAACATGTCATTGTCTTATCGTCCATATTCTTACAAGGATTTATAGTAAAGTGATCCCCCATATTAGAAGAATTCTTTCAAGTATTAGAACTCACACGTTTGGGGACTCGTGGTGGTCGTGGTCATGGATCCATAGAAGACTCTAGGGCTAGGGGTAGGGCTAGGATTGGGAGTTGGAGTTGTTAGGAAACGATCAAGTTTGGCAGCGGAAAAACAAAAGAATTTACAACAACGGATCGTTCCTTAGAAACAAGATCAACGTACAAATTTACAGTTTATAAATTAAATAAGAATCTGCAGATTTTAGTTTAGAGTTTTAAGAAATCATACGCACGTTTGGAGGCTCCTCCAACTTGTCTCTGAACATATTTCGCTACCGACCCTAGTGTAGGATCGAACTGATGTAGTCCACAAGAAGATTACCTCAAGGAACTAGAGAGAGATTTGCTAGATCCTCTTTAGCCTTTAAGAACCAAGAAGAAAACAAAGTGTATTTGATTTTAGCAAAGAATGCAATCTGGCGTGAGAAGAGAAAAGGGGCTGGAAATATTTCTTTCAATGATTGAATGAGTGAATTAAAATATTTCACAAAGTGTGCACTTATACACTATATCCTATTCCATCGTGGAATGGGCTTGGGCTCCAATTTAAGATATTTTTAGTTTTAATTTATCATTATCTCAATTAAATTCAATTAATATATATTTACAATATATATATTAATATTTAACAATAATAATAATTTATTTAAATATATGCGAACACATATTTAAACGTAATCTCACTTATTTAATTTTAATATCAAATTAAATAAATGCTACGACCTCAGCAAATTTAATTGCATTGTAAAATTACCAAAATACCCTATCACCTAAAAAGACGAAAACGCCCTTCTTCTAAACTAGTTCTTAAATTATCTTCTATATGTGTGACCCGGTAGGCTCCTCATCATATCGGTAGTGTGTAGTATCGCGATTAACACTAATTAATTGTCTCACTACACACAGACCAAGATTGGCCCCTAGCAAGGCATCATGGCCACCTGATAGATTCGGATTCAGCGAAGTAGCTACCTGTCAATGATATGGTTACCGTACAATACGATCCTTTCATCATCTGTTATCTCGATGAGACCGTGGCATAGAAATAGTGTCAACCTTCGGTTACTCTCGATATTGTGTATTTAGTTACTGGACCAATGACCTATATTATAAACTGGATAGAGCAACAACTCAATTCCACTATGGCCACAGTTTTAATGTCATTGCCATTTATTGAATTGCGCCATGAGACAACTTCTCCCGTACCCAAGAGTGATGAATCCTCTGTCTATCCACCATAGTCTTGATACACTCCTTAATGTAGCCAATCACCACCGTATTGACAGCTTTGAATAGAACTAAGTTAGGCTAGTGTCAAACTACACCAATCGGTGCACAAGGCGCTCCAGTGATCTCAAGCCTAAGGATCACATGCACCACCATTCGTTAGAGGATTTGTTTCATAGACACTAAGGTTACCATCCATATGGAATCCTCTGGTGGGTCAGTCCAGTGAACTTGCCTATAGCAAGCACCCATGTGTTGCACCAGGTTGTCACCAATAACCTTGACAAGTGAGATCAGTCACTACCTTTCAACAGGGTAGTTCAACACTATGATAGCCTTACCGTATTATCTGTGCCCTTTACTTTAGAATAATACTAGGGCTACGGACGTTTCTAGAATGGTCACCATATGTGCTCATAGGGTTCTCACTATCAAGATTTAAAACACTTGATACCCTCGTCATGGTTCTACCATTCTAAGGACATATATCAATACATACAACGATGATTTACGCGATATAGTATAAAATGTTTTTTATTGATCAATGAACATTATTACAAAGAGTTAGTTTTACAATAATTGATTGGCTCTAGGGCATCTACTCTAATAGGAGTCCTACTAGTCGGTGTCTCAGGACTCTCATCATCAATATTAGAATGGTCAACGGCCATGGAATTGGACATCTACAACATCAACACGAAGGATATGTGAATGACTTATCTACACCACAAAAATAAATAAATAAAGCATTAATTAGAATATGCATATATAGAGCATTGAAAATGATTTTCCAAATAAACACTTGATAATCAAACAAATTGAGAGAAGTACAAATGGTTTATGTTTATTAAAAATCTAAAGCAGATCCTCAAAGTCACAGCAAACAACTTTATTAATAATGGAAAAATGTTATTTGTTAATACTTAAAATGGATGAATATTATCTAATTACTAATAAGAATCCAAATAGTAATAATATTTTACAATTGGATTTGGCTTTTATTGCTTGCAATGTGGACATTAATTATATTTATTTTTAATCAATATTAATCCCACAATGTCCCTCAATCTACCACTAAAGCGATACATCATTTACTAAAATATTGTGAGAAGTTAATTAAATAATATATGGGCTTTTTCACTAGATATATTGCGAAAGTTTTAATTTTGTTTAATTACTATCAAGTAGTTGTATCAAAGACACTACTGATTATAACTGAATATTTTCATTAATTAATAGTGGTTGAGTGAAGGAAGACTCATGCACATCAAAATCTTAAAAGCTGGAGGTTGAAATTTGCCTCACCATAATCGATTTGAAGGTCATGTAAGATTTTAAAACAAAAATTACCTTAAATTTAGCTTCGAGATCCTCCCACATATATTCCTTAATCTTCTTATTCTCAAAAGTGTCTATTACAAACCAAACAAAGGCATTAACTTTTACATCAATCAAACATAACAAACACATACCCATTCATTTAAACATCATATATACAAACACAAGCACAAATATCCAACATTTCAACCTTTTTCCTCTCAAATCAACAGAGGACGGTATTCCTAAACACACACACATTCACTTAATCCTATTCTTCCTCATTAACAAAAAATCATCCATAAATAAACCATCCACTTGATAAGATTTACATAAATAAATGAATCCACAGACTTACTTAGCAATCTTTGTCAATTTCACACAACATTATCCACCACGTAACCACAAAACTCCAAAGCAATCTCAAACACACGAAGCTGCAAAATTCTAAAACTTACCTGATCGTTTGTGACGAATCTGGAGAGGGATGAAGCTAAAGAAGTTGAGGGACTAAGCTGAAGAAGAAAAGTGACGAAGCTAGCAAGTGGCTGAATAGATAGAGAAGGAGGTAGACGAAGCTACTGTCGGAGGTGAGAACGAAGAGACAAATGAGGAAAAGTTGCTCGCCTCTAATGTGGAGAACAAAGATTCATGGATGAGAAGAGAATGAAAAAAGGATTTAGGGATTTTTTTTTAATTTTTAATTTTAATATTTTTATAATAAATCGGTTTCGGTTAACCATTTTCCATATTCTCGTAAATCAGTAACCTAATCGGAAATCAATATTTGTATTTCTTTGAACCGAAACTGAACTGATTTTTTGGATGACTGGAAAAATGGTTTGGTTACCAGTTTAGTTCAGTTTCTACATTTTTTTTAAACACCCCTAAATATAGTGGCCAGTGGTAGACTTGTGATCAATATGATCACTGGCCCAATCAACATCAGAGTACGCATGTAACTCCAAAGAGGATGAAGATGGAAGTAAACGACTTTTAAAAATAGTACCCCAAAGATACCGCAAAATATAAGGAACAACTGCCTAATGAATAATAGTAAGAGAAGTTACAAACTGGTTGACTATGTGAATAGCATATTCAATAGCTGGATGAGTAATGGTGAGATACACCAAACTACCAACAATAGTGCGATCTAAAGTGGGATCTTGCAAGGGGACACCATCAGAGGGAGAATATCGAACATTAAGCTGAAGATGAGTATCGACAATCTTGGTATCGGTAAGACAAGCATGCTCCAAGATGTCAGTTGTATACTTGGATTGAGAAAGAAGATAACCTTTTGGAGAGAATGCTACTTCAATACCCCAAAAATAACGTAAAGAGCCCAAGTCCTTCATTTCAAACGAAATAGTCAAATATGATTTCAACAATGCAGTTCTATCAACATCATCATCAGTAATAATCAAGTCGTCAACATATAAAAAAAGTAAAATATGACCAGCAAGGGTACACTTTATAAAAAGAGCTGAATCATGATTACTAGGGTAAAAACCAAGAGAAGAAATCACAGGAGAGAATTTTTCAAACCAGGCTCGAGGTGTTTGTTTTAGACCATATAGAGCTTTCTTGAGTTTGCAAACTTCTCCAGAACTATGAGACATACCAAGAGGAGGTACTGATCCATTTCCAACCAATTCAACAACACAACACACTCCAAAAATCAAGTAGAAATTTGACCAAATTAAAAACATGAACTAAGGCACACTTACTTGCAAATCCGGACCAAGACAAGTAGAAACACTTCAAGCCTAAAGGATTAGTCCACCAACTTGAATTGATTCACCACCAAATCCCCTTGCCAAGACATGGATAAAGAATGCACACTCGAGAACACAAAAGTTCTCTCAAATGGATAAAATCAATTTCATATATTTTAAAAGCTCTTTGTTACAATGAAATAGTTGCCCTTATATAGGCAAATATAAGGATAAACAATTGATAAATACAATAAAATGAAAATAAACTTAACTAATATTACAAGCCATTCTTTCAAAAAGCAAGGCCATGCCTATTTAATGCAAAGAGACATAATTTCCTAATTTTAGGATCTATGTCTTTAACCACCCCATTAGTTGAAATAAACTTAATTCATTAGATCAAAACTTGATCAATGATCCTGATTAAGTCTACTAATAAGGGTGTAAGGGTTTGGGCCTTGAGAATCATGCAAATGGATCCAATAAGGGTTCATGTGGATTTTTCCCTTTGGAATGAGACTTGGGTCGGATTGGACCACTTCAACACTTGAGCTTCTTTCTTGGTAGGCTTGAGCTTCCCTTGTTGAGCTTGGGCTTGGAATGGTTTGGGAAAAAATGTTTGGGCTCTCTCCCTCATTGGAACTTGCTTAGGCCGAATTTCCTCCCTTGCATTCCACATTCCACAATCCAAGTGTTTTAGGATTTGGAGTGAAATTCTTCAATTCAACCGAATTAGTAAGTGTTTTAGAACTTGTAATTCCTTGTCCACTCATGTTTACAAGTGTTTTAGGACTTGTAAATGTATCATCCTCCCCGGGTTGAGAAGGATTTTCCCTCAAATCCAAATCATCCTCCAAGTATGGGCTTAGATCCCCCACATTGAAGGTGGCCGAGACTCCCCCATAATCACTAGGCAACTCCACCTTGTAAGCATTATCATTTACCCTCTCAACAACCTCAAAAGGTCCATCTGCCCCAGGAGCTAATTTACTCTTTCTCTTACTTGGAAACCTCTCATTTCTCAAGTGAATCCATACTAAATCCCCCGGTTGGAAAAGTTTAGGCTTTCTATGCTTATTTGCCTTATTCTTGATCTTTTCATTTGATTTTTTAATTTGAGCTCTTATAGTTTCATAGAGTTTCTTCATTTGCTTCAATTTCTCATTAGCATCCACACTTGGCTCAAAATCAAGGGGTAGGGAAGTAAGATCAAAAGGGATAAGTGGGTTTACTCCATACAACACCTTAAATGGAGTGTGACTAGTAGTAGAACTAAGACTCCTATTATAGGTAAATTCAACATGTGCCAATTGCAAATCTCAATCCTTTAAATGCTTACTCATCAAACTCCTTAGGACATTACCTAACACCTTATTCACCATTTCAATTTAGCCATCGGTTTGAGGGTGGTGTGAGGTACTAAACATCAATTTTGTCCCTAATTTTTCCCATAAACTTCTCTAAAAATGACTCAAAATTTTTTTATCCCTATCTGAGACAATGGTTCTTGGAATACCATGAAGTCTCACCACTTCTCCAAAGAATAATTCGACAATTTTGAAGGCATCATGTGTGGTATGACATGATATGAAATAAGCCATTTTTGAGAACCTATCAACCACTACCACGATAGCATCCTTTCCCCTTTGGGTCCTAGGCAATGCAACCATAAAATCCATGCTAAGGTTTTCCCAAGGGTGCTCAGCTATGGTAAGGGTAAGTATGGGTCAGCTTGAATTGGCTCTTAGCTCTTTGATATGATCCACACCTTCTAATGAGAGCTTGAACATGTCCTAACATCTTAGGCCAATAGAAATATTCTTTGATGGTTTCTAAAGTCTTAGTAACCCCATAGTGACCTGCCAACCCACCACTATGTGCTTCTTTCATGATTAATTCTCTAAAACTACCCTTAGGGACACATGATTTTCTACCCTTGAGCAAGTACCCATCATGCATAATATAATCTTCAAAACCAGGTTTTCCAATTCAATTATGCATGTTTTCATCTCCAAATCTACCTCATAACATAACTTCATTAATTCAAAGCCTAAAACTCTAGAATCAAGTAAAGAAAGTAAGGCATACCTTCTAGAGAGTGCATCAGCTACAACATTGTGTGCTCCTTGCTTGTAATTCAGCACAAATGAGAAAGATTGGATAAACTCAACCCATTCAGCATGTCTTGTGTTGAGTTTGTGCTGCCCATTGATGAACCTCAAAGCTTGGTGGTCCGAATGGAGGATAAATTGTCTTGGCCGAAGGTAGTGACTCCAATGGTCAAGTGCTCTCACTATAGCATAAAACTCCTTATCATAGGTGCTATATTTCCTCTTTGAATCACTAAGTTTCTCACTAAAGTATGTTATTGGCCTCTTGGATTGATTCAAAACTACTCCAATGCCAACACCACTTGTATCACACTCTACTTCAAACACTTGGTTGAAATCCGACAAGGCAAGCATAGGAGTTTCACAAAACTTCTTCTTAATCAAATCAAAGGTATCATTTGCTGCCTTAGTCCACTCAAAATATCCCTTCTTCAAACATTCAGTTATGGGAGCCATGATAGAACTAAAATTAGGTACAAACCTTCGGTAGAAAGAGGCTAAACCATGAAAACTCTTAACTTTCATAATTGAACTAGGTTTAGGCCAACTTTGAATGGATTCTACCTTGGATTGATCTACCTTAATGCCTTTTCCTGAAACCACATAACCTAAGAACACCAATTGTTGATAAATAATTCACATTTTTCAAGCTTAGCATACAACTTTTTCTACCTCAACAATTCAAGCACTAAGCCAAGGTGTTCTGCATGACTATCCTCACATGTACCATATATCAATATGTCATCAAAAATATACAACCACAAATTTTTCAATAAAAGGCTTGAGTACCTCATTCATTAACCTTATGAAGGTGCTTGGTGCATTGGAAAGGGCATCACCATCCATTCATACAATCCTCACTTGGTCTTGAATTCCATTTTCCATTGATCTCCCTATCTCATTCTAATCTGATGGTAACCACTTCTTAGATAAATCTTTGAGAAGATGGTTGCACCATGAAGTTCATCTAACATGTCATCTAATCGGGGTATGGGATTCTTATTTTTGATAGTTATTCGGTTGATGACCCGACTATCAATACATATTCGGTAAGTGTCATCCTTCTTGGGCACAAACAAGGCTGGAACCGAGCAAGGACTCATGCTCTCTCTCACAAATCCCATGGAAATCAACTCCTCAACTTGTCTTTGAAGCTCTCTTGATTCTTTAGGATTAAACATATATGTTGGCCTATTGGGAAAAGAGGCACCGGGATCCAAATCAATGTGGTGTTCTATCCCCCTAAGTGGTGGCAAACCTCTTGGTAACTCTTGAGGAAAAACATCTGCAAATTCATCCAAGAGATGGTGAACTTTCGGGTGAAATTCAGGTTGTTTTCTCTCTTGGTTTGTTTCGGCTACAAGGAGTGCAATGAGAGGCTTGTGTTTTTGGAAGGCTTTCTCTAATTGGGTGTTATTTAGGAAAAGATTTTTTTGAGTTGGTTCCTTGGATGGTGTTTGGAAAAGTGTTTGGGAAGTTGTTTATGTGAGAGCTTGGACAATGGCTCGGGTAGGGGCTAATGGTGCAAGGGTAATAGTTTTCTTGTTGAGCTTGAATGAGTAGGTGTTCTTGTGGCCATCATGGATCACCTCTCGATCATATTGCCATGGTCTTCCAAGTAAAAGATTACAAGCATCCATAGGAATGATGTCACAAAGCACTTCATCTGAATAGTTCTTGCCTATGGAGAATGGTACTACTACTTGCTTGACTACTTGGATGGTGTCTCTATTGCTCAACCATTATAGCTTGGATGGATGAGAATGATTTCCAATCGGCAGCCCCAATTTCTCCATAAGTGTGGTGGAAGCAACATTGGTACAACTCCCACTATCAATGATCATTGAGAAAACTTTCCCCTTGATAGTGCATCTTGTATGAAACAAGCTCTCTCTTTGGTTCTCTTGAAGGTTTACTTTAGTATGCAGTAACCTTTTGAGCATAAGCATCTCTCCATTATCGGCTTCCTCAATAACTTCATTCTCACTCTCATCTTCTTCCTCTTTTTCACTAGAATCACTTTGACATGCATCATTAATCTCATTAATCTCTCTAAGGGTCATAACCCTTCGGTTTGGGCAATTGGCTTGGAAGTGTCCATAACCTTGACACTTGAAGCATTTCTTGTTTTTCAAATCTGGCCGTGGAGTATCATTTTTCACAAAACCTATTTTCTCCTTTTGTGCTTCATTGGCTTTGTTCTTATCATAAGCCGTAAGTGCCACATATGGTTTTGTGTAGGAAGGTGAACCCCTTTGGTAGTTATTCTCCTTAAAGAGTCTCTTGGGGGCCAAAGACTCCATGCTCTTCAATTGCTCCTCAATCTTTGTGGACAGCTTGCAAACATCCTCAAAAGAATGGTAAGTTTGCAACTCAATCTTTTATGCAATGTCCTTACTCAAACCGCCAATGAATCTTGCAATTGTATGCTCTCTCTCTTCTGGAATATCACTTCTCAATATCAACCCTTCAAACTCTCAAATATACTCTTCAACTTTTCTATCTCCTTGTTTCAAATTATGGAGCTTAAGATAAAGGTCTTGCTTGTGATTGTTAGGCAGGAACCTTTTCTTCAACACTTTCTTCAACTTCTCCCATGACCTAATCCTAGTCTTCCCATCCCTTTCTCTCTTCCTCTTTGTATTCTCCCACCACAAGGAGGTGTACTCCTTGAATTTCAATATGGCTATTTTGCACTTCTTCTCCTCATTATAGTTATTAAACTCAAATACCCGTTCAATCTCATGCAACCAATCAATGAAGTCATTTGGGTTAAGACTTCCATTGAATCCAGGTTAGTCTATCTTAATACCCCTATCATCATTAAAGTTTCTTCTTCTCCTCCTAGGTGCCTCGGTTTCACTAGAGGAAACACTACTATCTGCTATCTCTTCCACTTGTGGTGGTGTTTCTATGGTGGTTCTTTGGTGGTAGTGTGGTCGTCCTTCTTGGTGGGGTTGGTATGGGGTTTCTACATGGATGGGTTTGGGTTGGGATAAGTTGGCTATGTCCTTAGACATGTTAACCATCATGGCCATCATTGTATTCATTTGTTGCTTAATCTCATCAATTTCACCTTGTAACTTTAGGTTAGCAAACTCCCATGGGGGTGGACGTGAAGGTGAAGAGGTTGGGGTTTTGTTTGTCATGAACTTTGGTAAGTTTTGGGTGAAATTTTGGTTCTGTGAACAGTACCTTGGATGAATCGTAACTTTTTTTTAAAACGAAAAAAATGAAAAGTGGGAGGGAAAGGTCAATTGTATAAGTTTTGGTGATTTTGGTTAAAGTGAATAGTGTTTATGAATAGTAAGGATTAGGCTAATTAATTGTGTTTAGGGTTTGGTTAAGGGTTATAATTGGTTTGGAAGGAATGAGTTTAGTTGAATTTGGAGGGAATTGGTTAGGATTGGGTGAGGTGGCAATGGACTTGGTTAGAAGGGAACAAGATGTAAGGGAGTTGGTTAGGGTAATAGTATTTGAGGAAAAAGAAAGTGAGTTCAATGAAATGCTAATTGGAGAAAACAATTTCAAGCCAAAACACTTCCAAAATCTGGCAACTCCAACTCAATTTCCGGCCAAACTACACAAATTCAACCCTAAAATAATTCTACTCCAATTCACAACCTAAGCTCTGATACTAAATGATCCATTTCCAACCAATTCAACAACACAACACACTCCAAAAATCAAGTAGAAATTCGACCAAATTAAAAACATGAACTAAAGCACACTTACTTGCAAATCCGGACCAAGACAAGTAGAAACACTTCAAGCCTAAAGGATCACTCCACCAACTTGAATTGATTCACCACCAAATCCCCTTGCCAAGACTTGGATAAAGAATGCATACTCAAGAATACAAAAGTTTTCTCAAATGGATAAAACTAATTTCATATATTTCAAAAGCTCCTTGTTACAATGAAATAGTTACCCTTATATAGGCAAATACAAGGATAAACAAGTAATTGGCAAATACAATAAAATGAAAATAAACTTAACAACTATTATAAACCATTCATTCAAAAAGCAAGGTCATGCCTATTTAATGCAAAGAGACATAATTCCATAATTCTAGGATCTGTCTTTAATCACCCCATTAGTTGAAATAAGCTTATTTCATTAGATCAAAACTTGATCAATGATCCTAATTAAGTCTACTAATAAGGGTGTAAGGGTTTGGGCCTTGAGAATCATGCAAATGGATCCAATAAGGGTTCATGTGGATCTTCCTCTTTGGAATGAGACTTGGGCCGGATTGGACCACTTCAACACTTGGGCTTCTTTCTTGGTGTGCTTGAGCTTCCCTTGTTAAGCTTGGGCTTGGAATGGTTTGGGCCAAAATGTTTGGACTCTCTCCCTCCTTGGAACTTGCTTAGGCCGAATTTCCTCCATTGAATTCCACATTCCACATTCCAAATCCAAGTGTTTTAGGACTTGGAGTAAAATTCTTCAATTCAACCAAATTAGCAAGTGTTTTAGAACTTGTAATTCTTTGTCCACTCATATTTACAAGTGTTTTAGGACTTCTAAATGTATTAGGTACCATGTAGACTTTTGCTCCAAATCCCAAGTGTTTGTCTTATGCAAAGCTAAAAGTTCTTCAACTATAGCTTGTTGTCAAAGTGGATCAAGAATTGCCTCACCATAAGATAAAAGCTCAAAAATAATGTGAATAGAGGTTACAAAAGAAGCAAAAGAACCAGAATAACAAGAGTAAGTAAAATTAGGCAATTGAGTGGACTTACGAGTATGTTAAGCATAGTGGGAAGAAGGAGCCATAACCTAAAAAAATGTTTGAGTGGTCGTAATGAGTGAGCATTGAGCACCAAAGTACCAGTATCTACAACACAACTAGAGTGAACCCTGCAAGAATAATAGAGAGGAGGAGGGGTAATTGGAACTTGAGAATTGGAAATAGGAGGTGAGGTTGTATCTATTGTGTGTGGAACCTTAGGGGAGGAACTATCTACATCATCAGAAAAAAGGGATCAATGTGAATGAGATCAAACTTTGTCAGATTATGAGAGCTATCAAAAATAGAAAAGAAAGGTATGTGCTTAAGAAACACAACATGACGAGATACATACAATTTTCGGTAATTGGATCAAAAAAACAGTATCCTTTTTTACCATCACCATAACCTAGAAAAACACAAATGGTAGAGTGAGAAGATAATTTGCTATGTTCAACATGAGGTCGAAGGACAAAACAGGTACAACCAAAAACTCTTAAAGAAGAATAATCAGGCTACATGTCCATACAATTTTTCAAACGGAGACAAACCTAAGGTGTTAGATGATGGGATCCTATTAATTAGATGGATTCCTATAAGAACTGCTTCTCCCCAAAAAGAACTTGGAACATGGGCAAATAACAATAGAGAATGCATGGTTCCAAGAATGTGCCTATGTTTTCTCTCTCTAACACCATTTTGCTCTAGTGTGTCAGTACACAAAGTTTGGCAAACAGTGCCATCTAAAGTAAGCAATTCACAAATTTACTTGAAGTGTACTCCCCACCCAAATAACATCTAAAACACTTAATTATAGTGGAATGTTGAGTTTTGATGAAGGCTCGAAATGCATTATAAATATTAAAAAAGTCAAAATGATGTTTCACAAGATAAACCCAACAATAATGAGTGAAATCATCAATAAAGGAAACATAATACCGAGACCCCCCTTTTGTAGAAATAGGGTAAGGTCCCCACACATCTAAATGAACTAAATCAAATGGGGCAAAAAAGGAAGAAACACTTTGATTAAAAGGTAAAGCAAAATTTTTTGCAAATTTACAACTAGAACAATTTGAGATATCATGAGTTTGCATATTTCCCAATGCTCCTGTGGAAGCTAGGTACTTTAAACGAGAGGCCGAAAAATGACCAAGACAAGAGTGCCATAAATAAAAACTAGAAGAAGAACTACTTAAGCAAAATGATGACAAGTCAACACTGAAAGTTACAACATCTGGTACTTTTAGTGTATCCAAAACATATAATCCCCCTTGCCTATGGCCTGTCCTAATCAGCTTCTTGGATTGTGGATCCTGCACATGACTAGAAATGTGGAAGAAAAAAAGATTGAGTAACTAGAGTCACATAATTGGCCAATAGAAACAATATTCGTTGTAAGTTTAGGAATGTGGTAAACATTAGGAAGAGATATATTTTGTGTGACAATTGAATTGACACCTACTAAAGACATAAGAATGTCATCAACAGTCATGACAAACATAGATGATTTAGAGCATAATGAAGTAAAAGATGAGGAATCATGTGACATATGATGAGAAGCTCCAGAGTCTAAAACCCACATGGTAGAAGGGATACCTAAAGAACTTGACAAACCCATAAGAGACAAGACAAACAAAGATTGAAGAGAATCATTGTTTTCACTAGCCATAATGAAAATCAGCACAATTATGTCACCAAATAAACTTCCCAATGAAAAGAAAATTTCCAAAATAGTCCTCCAGAAAATCAAATTACAAGACAATCTTAAAAGTTTTTAAACCTACAAACAGTCTCCCAAAAATATACTACAGGTTTGAAAACTTGTAGCCAGGCCCCTACCATTTGGGTTTCTTCAATTTGGCTAAGCCTTCAACCCACAATACACCACAAGCTCAGCCCTATCCAACACCGACCAACCAACAATAGTTCATGCACAAAAACACCCACAAATTCAACCACAAATCACCACAAGAAGAAAATGGGATCATTTGCTCTGATACCATATTAACATACTCAAAGATTTAAAGAAGATTTAGAAAGGAAAACTAGGGTTCCATATATTAAGATTAACCCGAAAAGAAGAGAGTAAATTTACATATACATACAACTAAGTAAAAGTACTAAACTACCCTTAAGAATAAGGAAAAGTACATATAAATCCTAATAGAGCCAACCCAAGCACAAACATGCAAAATATTTGCCAATAGTTTGTCGCATTAGGCTTGTCGTAATCACTAAACACGCTTCCTTCCATAGTAACCAAAAACAACGCATAAAGAGTTGTAACATACCTACCACAATTTTTAGGGCTGTGTTTAAGACGTAGGATTAGGTTTTGGGATTAGAATTGGATTATAATAGTACTATCTTGTGTTTGGTGAAGTATGTGACTTGATAAGAATATTTATATTAAGAATTAATTAAAAACATTAAATATAAACGAGATTGGGTATATCTAATCCTAGTCTCTTAAAAATGCGTCCAAAACATGGGATCCCAATAATCCCACTCCTCAAATATACCCTAATACACAGAGTTGGAATATAAAACTCAGAACTACAATACAAACATGTGCCGTTCTAGAGCATAAAGCAATCCCATAGTTCTAGTCCTTGAGTGGTGTTGTAAAGGTACAGCAGCGAGCATCCTGAATTGCTCTCAAAATACAACGTGAATTTGTGATTGTTTTCTTGTTGAATATCGATGCCACTCTTGAGTCGTTTTCTTCGTGTGATACCCTTTTTGCATGGCTTTAAGCTTCATACATCTATTCAAGTAGCAAATAACATATATTAAACTATTAATGGATTATATACAAATAAATGTTGTAGAGTTGGAGTTGGATGCCAAGAAATGTTCTCCAGTTGTAGAGTTGGAGAAGTAGTCCTTGTAACTAGGCACATGTTGCTGTGAACAAATTTCAGTGGATGCATACACATAAAGCCCTGTGAAACTATAAATCTAAACAAACCATCAAATTAAGAAACAAAAGAGATTTGTAAAAGTGTATATTAGTATCTTTTCGTGTTTACTATCTATCTTCCCAACACTAAATCCAAATCCAAATCCAAAATTCTTACCACAAATAGATAATAAAATGTATGTCACAAATATCCTAAAATTTAAGGCAAAATGGAGAGGTTTCTCTTCATTTATATAGGTTTGAAAGCAAAACCCTTAGGAATGACATTCAAATCACATAAAGAAGTTTCATCCTTTCTATTTTCACCAAGTAATGTTAAGATCCCTCTTGTCAAAGTAATTCAGTCTATCATAACTCCCGGAAGAATGAAGACTTGCTACATGCTACTTATAATCACTATTTTTAAATAAAATCACTCTTGATATGTTAAGCTTCGGCTTTTACACACAACTCCCTTATGGAAAATGGAATTTTGTCGTGACCATTAATTAAAGCAAGAAAATTGATTCAACACTGACTCAATAGCTAGAAATATGGGACTCCTACCAAAATTGATTTATCTTAGTTTAACCAAAAGGACATAAATTTATTCAAAGTTGATCATCAAACAATAAATTGTTCTAACAAAAGAAAATTAATGTAAAAAAGAAATCATGGAAGCGTTAAGAACTGGAAAAAACTTACAGTTTGTGAGGCTTGAGCCTAAAAATGACCACTTTATTGCCCTGAAATAAATATTACAAAAAAATACCAATAAAAAAAAAAATTGTTGTAATTGGCCATCCATCGCCTTAACTTTGAGGCGGTGAATGGAGGAGGGGGGCGTTGGCTATAAAAAGCCCCCTCCCTTTCATTTTACGATTACAATGAAGTGAAAAGAATAGAAGTTTTACAACCCCCTTTCGACTTTAGTTTCTTAACATTTTGTCTTCCTTAATCTATTACACTTATATCACTAAGATTATAACACGTTATTAGTACAAAGAGCTTAACAAGTGTAACGGTGCACCTCTATTAAAAGTAAGTACTTCAATCTTACATGTGTTCTTTAATCTTTGTTTCCAGTTTTATGGCTGGATTTATTTATTATTATTAAATCTACCTCTATGGTCGGATCTACTTATTATTGCTAAATTTCGCCTCCATGGTTAGATCTATTTATTATTGTTGAATATCGCCTTTATGGTCGGATCTGTTTATTCTTGTTGAATACTACCTTTATAGCTGGATCTGCTTTTATTATATTTTCGATAACTAATATTAGTAATTGTTTTTCCATCTTATATTTGACAAATGAAATTGAAATTCCATAAATAAATATCATTTTAGAACTTGAAGTTCTAAATACTAATTACAAACATGAAGTTTGTAAAACAGAGACAAAAATTGGACCTAAAGTTCCATATCATGAAGATGAAGTTCTGTAAACTTCCTTACTAATGTAATTTTTTTTTTTTTTTTAAGGATGGACTTCGAAACTAAGACATCAATATCCAGTAATGGTGGAGACATGATACGAAGCCCGTCAAGTTGTAACGACTCCCATATCAAGATTGTTGCCTATGACCGTTCTACACTCAGGTTCAAATGGAAATCGGGACCCAACACCTATAAAGAGATGTGAACCTTGGTATAAAGGAGGACGCCACAATCAAGGATGGAATACTCAATTGATAAGTCAAGGATGAATGCCACAGAGAAATCTGATAAGTTCAATTTAGTTCTCAAAGAACAAAAAGAGAAATTACTCTAAATTTTATGAATAATACAACTGTCCTTCATTGAATGGAAAAAGTACAATTTATAATACTAAGACCAAAGAAGATCAGCCTTAGAAATCCCAAAGATTGCAACAATAATTCCTAAAAATGTGCTTAAGGCAACGAAAAAGGAGAAGTTGAAAAATAAAATATTCTAATATAATTTCGGCCTCAATTTAAGGAAGTCAAATCTAACTTTAAATCCTTAATTTCGGCCTCAATTTAGGAAGTCAAATCTGACTTTAATTCCTTAATATTTCAACCTAAAATCGTGCAACAGGAAAGGAATAATTCATTTTAGTCCTAAATCAGCTCCCAATTTGCCTATTGACTTTCTTGGATTTGAATCACGCTTGTTAAAGGTTGGAGATTTTGTTCATCACCGTCAATGGGCCTCCACGTGCTTGCTTGAGCCCAAATCCCTTGAATTA